>NC_041399.2:173179742-173209742 GCF_900747795.2 Erpetoichthys calabaricus | reverse complement strand
TTGGTATTTTTTCTTAAATAACATATGCATCTTGCCTTATTGTGTGTTTAATCAGAGGTTTCACTTTTCCCCTTCTCATTTTACTGAACATTTTGAGACTTCAGTTATTTAAGAACATTATTCTGATTTAACAACCTTAGTTCGAGTTTGGGCCTGTGTAGGCTGTAAAGCCTGCTGTTTTGAGTTTGGGTCAGGCTGCCTAGAGTGGGGCCAATCCAGTGGGCCTAGACATGAAATAAAGAAAGACCTCGCCTTTTGTTAGAATTTCTGGAACTCTATTGCCCATAAATGTACTTTGTGTAGAAGGATTTCACACATATGGCCCTAAAATTTAAGGCAAACGGTAGGAATACCATCAATATCTACCCCATTATTTACAAAGAAAGACAGAGTAGACATTATACAAGCACACTCATATGCATCACAGAATGTAGCTATATGACTGATTACAATATGAAGGGTTTATTCATTTTTACTTTTTTGCTAAGTGCTTGAAGGTGTTTTATTCATTTATAATGTTATTTTGTATATATCTTTTTAAGAAGACAACTCTAATCAGTAATTTTATAAGAGGGTACAACTGACACAAATACTTTGATATCTACTTTAAATATAAGGACTACACAAACAGCAAGCAATATATAGATTTTCACTAGCAATAAGGAGATCATTACCCAGCTGATTTTATTTTAAGTTAAAAAAAACAGAAGGGAATGACAGTGACAGTCTGGGAAAAATAAGCAGAAATATGACTAAAACACCACGTGAAAGCCATTAGGTATACAATATGGTGAACTTAGTAGGTCTGTAAAGTTAACAGTTTTAAACAGTCAAAAGAAGAAAGAAAAAATAAAGAGGGGGCCATAAGAACTAGACATGGTAAATTTTTGTCATTTAAATTAATTTGGCTTGTTTTTTGTATCGTTAATAAAACAAAAATGCCATGGATGCTCTTCTCTATCAAATAAAATAATAGTGTGCTATTAGTCAGTCAATGATATACTCTTACTTTCCAGTGGAAAGATGCCGTGAAGAGCCAAGCAACAGCAAAGGAGCAAATAAAAAATGTGTACTAAAATGCACTAAAATTAAGGGAATTATATGGATGGATTTTTTTTAATATTAATGTGAAGCATGAGAAGGTGTTGATTGAGATGATTCATTTGATTGTACGAACATGAACATGAAAATGTTTAGCTTTGAAAGTTGTGGAGGACTGCAGCAACGGTGGATGGATGAATCAATGCATCTGTTAAATAAAAGAAAGAAATGAAGGCGACACTGAATTTATCTCACACAGGTGAGACTCCTGTGATTTACCAAGAAAATCGATGTGGAGTTGTGGTGAAACTGCCAGGTGGACACTGTGAGTAGTTTTCAAATTAATGTGCAGCATGTAAGCTTCAACAAAGCATACCAGTTTTTAGTTGTTTTATTATCAAGTGATATAATTTTTTTCCATAGAATATTGATTAAGATAAAATTCTGGGCAGGTAATTGAATTGATCTAAACTGTGGAGATATTTCCTTGACATGTTTTTAATAAATTGCTTTTATTTTCAAATTCATTGTTATGTTGAGTATTAACATAATTATAATCTTGATAGATCTGTAGAGTTCACTGATCTAATGGATTAGTAAGGACACATTTTACAAGTATTATTACATGATCACAATAAAATTGTTTGTGACTGAGAAAGTTACCAACTAGGAGTAAGTAATCATTAAAGCGCTTACACATGTCCTTAATTTTGTTAGAATTCCTGATGAGAAAGCAAGATTACAAAATGCATCCATTTAAATTCTGTAATTGTAAAACAGAAATGGTAACACAGGGGAAAAATGCTGATTTGCAAGTTCACAAATAAACATCTTTCCATAAGCAGTGTTCTGCTTACAAGAAGTAATTCAATTAAAGGGTTAAATGCTTTTATAATTGTTTTTCCTGAAAAGATCAGCAACTGCATGTGGTCTAAATTTTGTTTTAAAATATGACACTGATGTTATTATTAATTTACAACACAATACAACTTATGCCATTGTCCATTCTGCATCAGATTCAATAAAATGAAAGTACTTGACAAGACTTTGTTTATTTTTTTGTTTTTTTTTTTACATGTAATAATATTATTTATAATGCTATTCTAATAAAAGTTTTCCCTAAATAAAACCAGGGACTACAGCCATTCATTCAATAAGGCCATCAGGCAACAAATACAACAACAAATAATGGCGGACAAAAGAAAGGAGATGCTACCATCCCCACAGCACCTCATTTTCATTTGTGGCAGTACACAGGCTGGTACCATGATGACTTTATCAAGCCCTACAGTGTTCAATGATGCGATCCTAGTGTCACTTTAGGATGCTATCCTCCCTCATAAAGGTTGTAATCTAAGTGGAAGCTTTATTCAGATGAGACTAGATTGTCATCTTAATGTGTATGTCATCCACATATAGCTTTTAAATGTCATTTAGATTGCTCTTCATTTAAATAGACGCCTTCATTTATGACCTTTTCACATGACTGCTTGAGCTAGTGACTTGTAACCAGGCTGCTTACAGCCGCTATATAATTAAAATAAAGTAATTCATCAAAATGCATTTAAATAAATAAATGGATTCTGATGTTGCTTAATGAGAATTACTATCATTTATACTCAATTTAACTTCTGACAGAGCACTTTCAATCCGTTTCTTGTTTAAAGTCTGGGATTAAAGTCTTTCAAAGCTCTTGATCTTTCATTTGCAAATGTATTCTAACATATTATGAGGTATGTGTTCAATTGAAATGTGTAAAAGGTGAAATATAGGCAAACAATAGTCGCCAACAATGGCCTTCAAAGTCATTATCATGAAAATGATGAGATTCACATAATATGATGGATGAAGAAGCTTGAAAGCCAAGATTAATATGATATAGGATCATTTTTATTAAATAACATGTAGTGTGATGATTAGAATTGCTGATCCACAGCTTCAAAGTTCAGTTTTGATTAGGTAATGCTGGCACATTCTCACCATTTTTGGGTTCTCTTCTGATACTTTGGCTTTTCTCCCATACTGCAAAGAGAACACAAGTTTGATTCACTGATGTTCTAAACTGGCCCTTTATGAGTGAGTATGGATGAGTGTCTACCACCAAATCAAAGGAAGGACTCTTCCCTGCAGCAAACACTGCCAAATAATTGCCCACTTCTTGCAACCATGTAAATACTATACAGCATATTATATGATGGATGGACTTAGCTTTACAGTGGTGACAAGGATCTTAGAAAACCATTCCAACAATATAAAAACTTTATTTACAATGCATCTAATGAGAAGTTAAGAAAAATGACACCTTTGATTGGCTAGCTAAAAAGATGACAATATGCAAGCTTTCAAGGCAACTCAGGCCCCTTGCCTGAAGAAGGGGCCTGAGTTGCCTTAAAATCTTGCATATTGTCATCTTTTTAGTTAGCCAATCAAAGGTGTTATTTTGCTTGACTTCTCACTACATCCATAATGGCTAACATGATATAACACCCTAATTCATCTAATGTAATTAGCAATCCATTCAGAGCTTTTTCCAAGAAAAGAGTAAGAGTTAAAGATACCCAAAATAGATATACCAGCAGAATTTAGCAAAGATAAGAGGGAGAAATTGCATTCAGAGGCTTTCAGCTGTGCTTAAGTTCACAGTCTAGAAACATGCACCTAAATTTGATGATCAATTATCAAGTATGGATTTCAGCTAAAAACTGACCGTATATAACCAACAAATAAATGGAGATGGACAGCTTCCACACAAATTTAGCAGAGTATTATGAAAAGTCTTGGTACAAAAATTATATCCAATATTGACCACCAGACAAACTGACAAGCCGAATGTACAGCACCTTTCCTTAAAGCCTTCTAATTTCACGTATATGCTGCTGCCTACACTGTTTGTAACATGCCATTTATGAGATCAAATAAGTAAACATTGTCAAAAGGAGAATAAAATCACTCTTTCGTCTCTGAAATGGACCAGACTGACTTAATAACTTGTGTGCCATATTAATAACAGGTCAACATTCCAATATCTCTAGTATAAAGAGAAGAATTTACACACTTCCAACATATTTCACACAGTAATGTGCTGAAAAGCCCAAAGCTAGCTGGGTTATCATCATCTTTGGTCTTAGGGAACTGCTCTTCAGCAATAATTTTCAAAAAAATGGGGCAAGTCTCCCTGGAAAGGTCAATGAGGCCCAACAACATGTGAAGTGAAGCTTGTTCTAAGAATATGCTTCTGTGTGCACTGTAATATGGGGTAATGTGGGTGATGCAAGAAAAAAGGCTTGTGGGTAGAACAAGGCATTATGAAAGAAAATGTATGATTGTAAAAAGTGTAAAAAAAGAACATAAAGAAAATGGACCTAACAGTCCACAAATATAGTGTTGTTAAGAGAATAGAATATAAAAAACAAAAATCATTACCAGACACCAGAAAAGAGTGTCAGTAACCAGGATCCATTAGTGCAGCAAGGAAGATGAAAGCAAAATAAGAATATAGTAATGCCATCCATCTGATATCATTTCCTAATTGACAGAAAAGGTCTACAAAAGGAGGAGCAGGAAAGGAGAAAATGCATTTCTTCACTAAAGCATTCTCATCAGTGTCTTCTAAAAGCCTTGTATTTCAGCTCTTCAGCTCCATAATCACAGATTATCAGAGGTCTGTCTTGTGCCCCTTAGGGAATCTGACTGTGACATTTAAGTAACCTCAAGAGACCAGTTGAAAACTCTTTGCACCGATACCAGTGACAAAGAATATATTCCTGACAGTTTAAAAGCGAAGCATACGATGACCAACATACTTGTCCAATGGTATGTTCCAAGGCTAATCCACAAAATAGAACACAGTACTCAACTCCACCAGAATGAGGGAGAATTATAAGAGGAGAGTTCTATCTAAAGATGGTCCTTCATACACAATCTTAAGTTATCTTAGTTAAGAATGCCTGAAAGTTATGTTTGTCTGGGCATCACTTGAGAACAGCTCAACTGATTTTTAATGAAATTTGAGATGTATATTCGTCTTGGTCCACATCACAGTATAGGGTACTTTTGTTTGCGCCCCACACTGGGGGTTGGAATTTGGGGGACTGGAGGCAGCTTCTTTGAGAAATCTTGCTAAGTGACACATTATTTTCTTACATTTCAGTCCCAAATCAAGCAAAAACATTTTGCCATGAACATTTAGGGATAGATTAAAGATAGAACCTCTTAAAAAGCAGTGTAGGCATTACCTTTGTACCACTCCGGGGGTGAACTCATGAATTTTGGCAATTAAACATTTTTATTGAGGGTACACTGTCAGATCTAGTCATTCACGTTTTTGTGGAATAAAGTACGTATGCTTTGCTACTTTTATTTCCTTTTTTATCCATTTTTCAAATAATAAGCCTTCAGGAAAGACAACCAAATTTAAATCCAAGGTCTGCCAATGCAAGAAACAAAGTGTCTGATGTAGGATTCAGAAAGCCAAGAACAGCAAAACCACCATTTGAACCCATACATTGAAAGTTATAGCTCTTCATAGACACATAATAAGGGTTGAAATAATTACAGGTGATGGAAATTGTTTTCATCCCAAGAATACCTCTGATTCCCAATAATTTTCTGTTCTCTTTTAAACATTTGCAATTTCCTATTTGTCCGTGCTTTGCTATAACCATAAACCAATCAAAATGCCAGGCACTGAAAACTGCAGTCATTAAGAACTGATTTTTTTCTCTCATGTAAAACTTCATGTTGCTTGCTCATGAGTGACATCAAACAGTTCTTCGCATATATACACTCCACGAAACACAACAAAAATGTACTGTATAAAGAAGCAATCACTTGACTTATGGCGTTTATTCACCTCAGATGACTTTTACATAAATAACAGCAGATTTAATATTTCAATATAATTGTAATATTTCTCTAAATCTAAAATTAACGTGCATTATAAAATGGAGTATTTACTTATTTAAGAAATTAAATCAAATGCTGTTTATTGTTCAGTTTTGAAACAGTAATTATAGATGGCTAACTCAGCTGGTACACAATAAGATGGCAAATAAAGCAGAAAGGTTTAGCACAGGCCTATTGTGTTTACTTTATAATTATATTATAATTTCTAACATTTTTTTCCATAAACATTTTGGGATTAAGTCTCTTACCAACTTACTGTTTTAAGCAGCTGATGAACCGTAGAAACCTATACACCTGCTTGTCCATATTAAAGCCAAATCCTAGTATATGTTCAGTTTCAATTGTCACGCATGCACATCAGAGGGTTACCTTCTGGGGTCATCAGACGTAAGTACCACTACTCGAGGACACGTGTACAGTGTCCATTTTAGGACATCCTCCTCCCTCCGAAAAAACTCCATCCTTCCTACTACCTTCAACAAAATATTCCTCCTCCCTGCGAGGAATCCCCCATCACCCCTCCTCCCTCCCCTCTCCTCCCTCCTTCCATCACCGTCCGCTCTCAGTTCTCCGATGTCCGTTTTCCGTCATCCACCCTCATATCTCCGTCATCCGCCTTCAGCTCTCCGTCAAACCCCACACCCCCCACCGCCCCCCATCATGGCATTTTCGTTAATGAAGTGACGTAATACTCCAGCTCCACCTTCTTCACAAGTTCATTCACCAAATTATTTGTCAATTAGATTTCACAGTAAGAATTTACAGCACGACTCAAACGCAGGAACAAAGGTAAATGACGTTAATTGTTGAGTGTCTTTTAATACTGTGTAAGCATACATATTAACACGTGTGCATTAAAACGTGTGCATTTACGGGGTGATTTAGCAGGCTTAAAAGCTCGCCTTTTATTAAAAGGTAAACACAAACTTTTTTCATTCTGAAGGGCACAAACCACGTCGGATTTCAGGACTGTGGGAGGAAACCAGAGTACCCGGACAAAACCCACGCAGACATGGGGAGAACATGCAAACTCCACGCAGGGAAGCGAATCCAGGTCTCTTAACTGGCACCTTTCACTGTGCCACCATGCCGCCCGCATACAAACTTAAAAGGTTTAAATAAAACAGAAATATATAACTTTTATTTTTACTTCCTTAACTTGTGGAGGGTGTATCCTGTAGCAAAGCTCTAACTTTTTTCATGAAAGCCCCTTTCAGTCAATAAGCCTTAAAAACAGGTGTAAAGATATTGACAACAAGGTACGCAAACCCACCAAAACATGGAATCGTTTAAATCAAGACGCTGCGTTACCTTCTTCCAGATCGGTCCTAAGTAAGGCATTTGTATTTTTCCAAAGCAGTTCTGGTTTCCATCTGCATCTGTAGCTGAGTCGAAAAATACCATCCCATACTATTAGTTAACGATTAACACATTTCTATATGTTTTGTAAGCATACAATACAACTGATAATATGTTGTGCTTATTTATCTGGTGTACCAAAATTTTCACGTGTTTAACGGCTGAAATCCGACGTGGTTTGTGCCCTTCACAATGAAAAAAGTTTGCATTTACCTTTTAATAAAAGGTGAGCTTTTAAGCCTGAGAAATCACCCTGTAAATGCACATGTTTTAATGCACACGTGTTGTAAGAGCCAATCTTAGAAAGTTAAAGTTTTGAGTTAAACTCATATTAATGTTTGCTTTATTTAAATAGAATATAATATCTTCTATAGTCTTAGACAATGGTATAATCTTTTCCCCCTATAAGTTAGCAAGATATAGAATCTTCTTACTATAACTGAGAAACTGTGAGTTAATAAGCTCTTGTTGTGTTTAGAACAGGTCCTAGTAAAGAGGGACTTGATAAACCCATTTTAAGTTTAGAAATGGGATAAGCATACAGTTTTCTGACCGTTTTGAAATGGTTCAGAAATTATAAGAAATTAATAACGATTTAAGTTGTAACAAGATTTAAGCTCAGAACTACATTTTTCTAAATATAATTTTCTCCTTTTTTTTGCTATTTTAATTTTTCTTCTTTTTTTTGTGTGAACTGTTTTACTTTAAAATTTAACTAAACTTTTAAAAAACGAAGATATTTTGTCTGTGGAATTATTTCTGCGCGTCAGGCCTTTGCTGAATCCCATTTTTTTGAGTTTGAGCTGCAGAATTTTAGAAACTTTGGGAAAACGCAGCTACACGTGTTAATATGTATGCTTACATAGTATTAAAACACACTCAACAATTAACGTCATTTACCTTCGTTCCCGCGTTTGAGTCGTGCTGTAAAATCTTACTGTGAAATCTAATTGACAAATAATTCGGTGAATGAACTTGTGAAGAAGGTGGAGCTGGAGTATTACGTCACTTCATTAACGAAAATGCCGTGATGGGGGGCGGGGGGAGTGTGGGGTTTGACGGAGAGCTGAAGGCGGATGACGGAGATATGAGGGTGGATGACGGAAAACGGACATCGGAGAACTGAGAGCGGACGGTGGTGGAAGGAGGGAGGAGAGGGGAGGGAGGAGGGGTGACGGGGGATTCCTCGCAGGGAGGAGGAATATTTTGTTGAAGGTAGTAGGAAGGATGGAGTTTTTTCGGAGGGAGGAGGATGTCCTAAAATGGACACTGTACACGAGGGGGCACTGTCGCTGATGGTATTGACTCTTTTCCACTCACACCTCCAAAAAAAACTACCCAATGAAGGCAACAGACTCCACCCCTTCTACACCAGTGACTATAAAGCCGAGACGCTCCCTGGAAGGGGTGGTCTCACTTCAGGAAGAGCAGACCGCCAGACAGAGCTCCAATATGGTCTGTGACCTCTACAGAGCTTGAATCTCCTTTGGAAATACAGCCGCCCGCTCCTTTGCTGAGTACCATTTTGCGCCACTGTGGGTGTTTATTTTGCTTAGCTGTTTAAAAGGGGCAATCCAGTTGGTGCCCAGACATTTTGTTAGTGGATCTGTGGGTTCCCTCGGTTAAAAACACAATCCATGATGTATTCTTTTTGACGCATACCACTGAAAACACGTAATTTTGTTGTGGCACTAGAGTATTTTTTTTTGGGATGGTCTACGGGGCGCTATGGAAAATAGCTAATTCTAAGCACTTATAGAGAAAAAGTCAAATTCAGAATCATTTGTAGCCCAGAGTCTATCTGGCATCATGGGGCACAAGAGCAGAAACAACTACAGATAAGGCACCAGTATAATGTTCAGCATTTTTAATCTTTAAGTACACAACAACTGTATTTATAACTGACATATGAATACAATTGTGTACTGAACAATTTAAATGGCACTTTTACAGAGGCGCTTAAAAAAAGGAAATAATATAACTTCAAAATAAAAGGTGTCTGAGACAGAAATGAAATCTACTTTCTTAAGAAGCAATAAAATAAATAATATGATGTATGTTTGAAAAAACTGTCATAAAATAAAAAGAAAATAACACATTATGCTTTGTAAATTCACCTCTTGAGTTTGGGCTAACCCTTTTCGAGTCATACTTGCTTTAAAAAATACACAATATTAACAAATCAACACAAAAAAACATATAATCTACCCTCTGTCTGTAATTTATGTCATTTGTACAGGCTCAATCCACTCTTCACAAAAAAAGTGAAACATCATAATAGAAGTAATGAGATAAGATTCTATTCAGCTTCTTGTGGTGTCAATGGCTGAGCTCAAAAGGCATGATCTTTCACTTTTTCTTAAACTAGTCCTGTCTCTTATGAAACCCACTGTGGATTTATCCTTAATAGTAGCTTAGCTTTGACTTGCAAGTGTCACCTACTGTCAAAACCTCTTGCTATCCACTTACAAAAACTCTCTAGTTCTTAATGAGCTTTACTGTTCTGTCATTACCTCCTGCTCATATCACTCAGATCACAGAGGCAGCCTCTTAAAATGATCTTTCTGTAGAAGCATTAACAGACAAGAGCTACAGCAAAGAATGAATGCTGCTGCCACAGTTGTAACATGGACCAGAACACTGAACTCAAGTAAACCCTTAGTAGCTTAGATCAATAATCACCAAAGGCATTAAATGCCTAGGACATCACTGCAGACATCAGATTTCATTCCCCTGAACATCTGGGACAATGTCCTTTTGCAGAATTGATCTGACCTGCTTGTCTTATAAACTTGTATGATCACTATCCATACTGAGAAAACTCAGAAAGTCGTGAATTGCTGGCAAAGCATTTAGCCAACACAACTGTACAGTAGACTGGCAAAAAAACTTCCATAAAATTACATATAACAGGTTTTTACGATGTGCTTGCCATAGATAAATCCTCTTATTGAATTGTACCTGTAACCTTCTTTTTCCTTTGGCATTCTAAACAAAGCCTGCTGAGTTTGAACTACTGAAAATCAGTCAACAGTGTCCTCTTTGAAATCTAAGCACAAAATAATTTAACAAACTACATGCATATTTTTTGGCATGTGAGGCTTTTGTGTTCAGCAACAAGGAGTCAGAATCCTTTGAAGGGATTTGAAGGGAAGCCACACACCATTACATCCAAAAATGTTCACTAAAAACCACTGGCCTATAGTTGCTTCCAGGAAGTTAATGTGTTCTGAAGAACAATGAAAAAGGTCATTCTTCCTACATATTGCTAGGCATATTTTTATAAGTAAAGTGTTTTTGATTTATCAGTTTACTGCCAATAGAAAACACGCCTAAAACAAACTAAGAGCAGTCTGCAGCTCTTACTGCTTGAACTGCTCCCTCTCAATCTAATCAACTGTCACTTTCTTTCTTAACAAACTCTGCTAAACGTGTGGCTTGTAATTGTGCTGGAGTAGTCATTTTAATGATACTCCTGAGCCATTGTGCTACATTCAAGTTCTTGTATGCTGTAAATTCATGTTCTCTTAGCTTTTCCAATGCAAAATTCATAAATAAGATCTGAAAAACTTGAAGGTTTCAGAATATAATACAAGCTATGGTGTTGAAGAAAGATGCCAGGGTGGTCCCTGTTAAAATATTATTCCATAACCACCTAATGCAAAAACAATTACAGTTCTGTTAGAGGCCACCTGTACATTTAAAGCTTTTAATGTTTTATTTTATAATGCTTTGAATACCTACAGTAGGTAGTCTGTAGTTGGCGGGATATTGAGTTGCATTGGTTTATAATCTTATTTGCTTTATAAAGCACTTTATGATAGTTTTCACTAGGACAGACTCTGTGGGAGTGACAAAGTATATCAAATAAAAAATATATATAAAATAAAGCAAGTGAAATATTGATTTTGACTATTAAAGAGCTTCACCAAATATTTATTCAGCACCTAATACATGTTACCTTATGAGTGCCTTTTCAATGTATCTTAGTATACTATAGAATATACTGAATGTACTTTTTGTACATTTCACCCTAACAATGTCTTCATATGCTGTACATTACAGGTAATTTTTTACCCATTTCTGACACCCCCTTTCTGAGTCCTGGACATCACATTTATCATCCAAACCTATTTTATATGCAGGGCCGGATTTTCCTATAGGCTAACTAGGCTTCAGCCTAGGGCCTCAAGATCAAGAGGGGCCTACATTCAAATTGTTAGCAAAATTTTATTATCTCTCATGTAATTTACAAACTTAAAAATGGAAGGTGAAAGGGCCTCATAAGTGGAATAGCCTAGGGCCTCTTTTCATATAAATCCGGCCCTGTTTATATGAATCGATCATCTTAAAATGAAGTAAGGATGATCCAAAATTTTAAAAAAAGATGACATTTAGGATGTTTGTATGGGCTGTGAACAACCAAAGAACCATAAGTGCAGAAGAAAATCCAATGGCACATTAAAACTGACCCAAAGAACGATTGTGTAGCAGATGTATTAAAAAGCAACACACAAAATCTTTTTTGATTTTGTAAAGTTAGGGCACTTTATTAAAAGTCAAATTTTACATTCTCTTCTTATGAGTGAAAAAGATTCATTTCAGGATGTTTTTATAGGTGGCAAACACACTTCTATAAATGGAAATGAAGTGCATGATGGGTCAAAATTGACCTGAAAGACATAGCAGTGTTTGAAATGTGTAGTGCTGTATAAATTTGTGACATGTGAGGTCACTTTACTAAAGGCACATTTTTGAACTGAGAACAAAATATTTCGGATGATTTTAAGGGCTGTAAAACAAACAAATCATCCTAAATGCATTTGAAAATCCAGTAAAGTCCATGGTTAGTCAAAAACTGACCTGACAGACACAGCCCCTTAAGACCAATTCACGGCTGCAGAGAGATAAGGAAAGAACCCACACAGACAAAATAACAGACACACACAGGGTAAAAACACAAAACAAAACCCTGCATGTGGCCAGTCTATCACACTGTTAATGTGAACTAATTTCTGAAACTTTAAAGTAGTGCATTTTACATTTAATTATTTCACTGATACCTTTATCTAAGGCAGCTTAGAGATACAGTTGGGTACATTTGTTTTTTTTCCCCAGTTGGACTAAAGGCAGGTGAAGTGACTTGCTCATTGTCACACAGTGTTAATAGTGCGATTTGAGCCCATAACCAAATAGTATGAAGTCCAAAGCCTTAACCACTATGCCACACTACCTGCCTTTAATATAGTACATCTCAGCTACTATCTACCTCCTACATTGAAGTGAAGCACGGCTAAAGTCAGATTAAGACTTCAAATCCCTCTACTTACAGCACAATAGCATGAAACCAATTTCAACTTCCAGGGCCACCAATTTACCTCTGCATAGCAAGAGTTTTACAGCCCATCCATCCATTATCTAACCCGCTGAATCCGAACACAGGGTCACGGGGGTAGTTTTACAGCCAATAAAAGGAAACTGCATATTAAGTCTTTACCTATAAATAAGTCAAGTCAAGTCAAGTTGGGGAGCATGCACTGGTACAATGCATTGACGCACCCACTACACAACGAAACAACTCGGGATCCCGGTTTGCAACCCCCAGGGAGACACACAGTCCAGTCCCACCCTCCGGAAATGACCCTCTATCTGCTGCAGCCAGGTGTTACGTGGGCAACCCCTTAGCCTGGTCCAGCCACTCGGATCCCCAACAATGAGGATCTTACGAGCTGGATCATCCTCAGGGAAATGCGCCACATGGGCGTAGTGCCGTAACTGACACTCCCTCACTATGCAGGTAATGTGCCTCATTCGGGACTCCATGAGCAACCGCTCATTCGACACAAAGTCAAACCAACGGTACCCAAGGATTTTCCAGAGAGACACAGTACCAAAGGAGTCCAGTCTTCGTCTCAGGTCACTGGATAGCATCCATGTCTCGCAACCATATAGCAAGACAGGAAGCACCAGGACTCTAAAGACTTGGACCTTCGTCCTTTTGCATAGATATCGGGAGCACCACACACCCCTTCCAGCGACCTCATGACCCCCCATGCTCTCCCAATCCGTCTACTGACTTCATAGGAAGAGTCACCAGAGACATGAATGTCACTGCCCAGGTAAGTAAACCTCTCGACAAGGTCGACACTCTCTCCGCAAACAAACACACTGCTGATGTCTGTGCCCAAGAGGTCATTAAAAGCCTGGATTTTGGTTTTTATCCAGACACTGGTCTGGGCAAGCCCAGACACTCAGACTCCTCACTCAGTCTCTCAAGCGCCCCGATCAGAGCCTCCATTGACTCCGCGAAGATCACGGCATCGTCAGCAAAGTCAAGATCCATGAACCTTTCTTCACCAACAGATGCCCCACAGATGCTTGACCCCACGACCTTGCCCTACACCCAGACCATACAAGCATTGAACAGAGTAGGAGCAAGAACACACTCCTGACGAACCCCAGAATCAACTAGGAAAAACGTAGAGGTCCTGCCTCCACTCTGCACAGCACTCACAGTACCAGTGTACAGGCCGGCCATGATATCCAACAACCTCGAGGGGATCCCGCGAATCCTTAGGATGTCCCACAGGGCAGCTCAATCAACTGAGTCGAACACTTTGCAAAAATTGATAAAACTCTGCCGATATTCGCGTTTGCGCTCCATGAGTACCCTCAGTGGAAGGATGCGGTCGATGGTAGACTTCTTAGGCGGAAAACCAGACTGTTCTGGTCGCTGGTACGTGAGCAAGTGATCACAGATCCTATTGAGGATGACCCTAGCAAGGACCTTACCCGGCACCGAGAGCAGTGTTATCCCCCTGTAGTTGCTGCAATCCAGGCGATCACCCTTTCCTTTCCAGATAGGGATGACAAGTCCCGTTTTCCAGTCAGTTGGGATGATGCCAGTCTCCCAAATGGAAGCAAAGACTGCTTGCAATGCCAGGAGGACAGCCTTATCACCAGCCTGGAGAAGTTCATCCCGGATACCACAGATCCCTGCAGCCTTTCCCCCCTTCAGCTGGTTTACCACCTGTGCAATCTCAGTGAGACTGGGTGGTTCACAGCTAATTGGAGGATCAGCCTCAAGAACCGTGGACCCAGAGATATTCAACGTTCTAGCTGGAGGATCAGCTTTGAACAACTGCTCAAAGTAGCCAGCCCAGCGGGTCACAACTGCAGTGTCATCCGTAAGGACCATTCCATCAGCTACCCTGGCTGCGACTCACAGAGGAATAAGAATATAAATAAGAAACAAAATTATATATAATATTAAAAAACAAAGGAAGAGTCAGACATTGATTATCAACAGCCAAAAAGCACAATCATAGCTATTGCTGTTTTGCATGGATATGTCAAGAGAAAACACAAAGAAGGATTTGCTGACTATAGCATACTTTCAAGTGGTTTCTGAGAACAAAATGCCCTCATCACAGAACAAATGACCCCAAGAACCCCTGGCTATTTGTCACATCTGACTGAAGACATAACATGACTTTTTAATTTTCTTTTAAAATGATGCTTCCTCCATGTGGAAGAAGGGGAAAAAAAGATGACGAGTAGGCAAGGAGTTTTACTTTCTGGAGCTCTTTAGACCTGGCTGAACACTCCAAATATGAAGTCTCAGAGGGAGAGAAATGTGTTGTTTCATGCTGACTATCATAAATGGTAGATACTGCAAAAGATAGATAGCAAAGCCAACTTTTTCTTAGAATAATTTTCAGAGTCGCCTCTGAATACGTGCTGAACAAAGGAGAAGAAGAGTCATTGTACTTGGCACTTAGCAAACCACACATCCTTCCCAGGTCTTTTAATCTTTTTCAGTCTTTTCATTATTTGCTCTCTTTTAAGAACGGTGATCTATCAAAATGAAAAGAAAATAATCATTTCCTATCTTCAGAAGCCAAGTCTAGTGTAAAAATGTGTAGGCCTGCCAAGCTGAAAGATATCTTTTTAGAGAATCTAAATTTAAAGAATGTCGAATGAAAAGTGGAGCCTCTTACGTTTGGATGAACAAGAAAATAATTTTGTAGGATTCCTCTCACTGTTGTATAAGGAGATATCCTACCATAGAACACACAGCAATAAATGATCTCATGACTCAAACATGCTTTCAAACACCTATACAGCCGAGAGACTACAAGTAAAAGCAGGGCCGGCTATTGGAAAGTAAAAAGGAAACTTGATATCAAAGACAACAAGCAAAACAGTGATTCACACTTAGGAAGGAGGCAGACAATACACAGCTTCTAACATACCAAGATTCTATGATAATGTCATCTTGAATGAATACCAGGCATACTGATTTATAGCCAACTACTTGACATATAGTAGAAATGATTTAAAAAAAAAAAAAAAATTTAATTACTGAGCATCTAATTGCCTTGTACAAAGATAGTGACCTTTTTGATGGTACTTTTTTTGTTTTGCACACTGTACCTTGACTCAAGATTTGTCGATTCTTTACTACTATTTCTCACAGTAAGACTGAAAGCATCAATCACTAGCTAACAGAATTCTTGCAAGACGAAACCTCGGTGCTTTTCTTAATTGTTCTTGATTGCCTGTATATGTTTATCTATCATTACAAGGCAATGAACAGAGCTAATTAAAATGAATTAATAAATAATCACCCAAATACCTAATTTAGCTATTAATCATTTCTCAAACATTATTAAAATGAAAATTATAATATTAAGGACATCATTACTATTTCCGAAACTATTGTACAAATTTCATTCTTAAAGGTTTATAATTTCATATTAATCTAATTCACAATTTTTAAAAATAAAATATGAAAAAGGGCACATGTACAACTCAAAATATATATCTGTAAATGCTTGGCCAATCAAATTTTAAAAATATAAAAAGACTACATGATTTGATGAGAACTTTATAAATATATTATTATTTTACTCTGTAATAAACCTAAAGGCAAAAATCGTCTTAATTCACCAGGGGGTTGCTCAGGGCAGTAGACTATTCAGGATGGGGTGGAAGCCACTGAAATAACTGAGTTATGTACATAATCAAGTGATTCAAAACAACCTTTGTAAATTTCAGATTAAGTATAGTTTCAAGGTGTCTTACACTGCACATAAAGAAAAATTAAAAGGAAATGTCCTAAAGGTATGAAAAATAACAGAAGATTTCATGAAATAATATCACTGAAGAAATAATCTGAAATTAGTTGTTTCACGAAAAGATAAGAACATCAGAATATTAGAAAAAGTTGACAATAACAGGCCATTCAGCTCAACAAAGCTCACAAATCCTATCCACTTAATTCCTCCAAATTAATTTCAAGTCTAGCTTTGAAGCTCCCTGAAGTCTCTTCCATACTACTTGGTGACATTCCATGTGTACGTAGTAGTCTGTGTGAAGAAAAACTATGTGTGAAATTTATTCTTAACAATTTTGCAACTTGATTGCAAGTTTGCCTGGATCCACTTTACTAATTCCTTTCATAATTTTAAACACACCATGCCACTTCTTAATCTCTGTTTGTTTAAACCTCCAATCTTTCCTCAAAACTTAACCCCTTACCTTAGAATCAGCCATATCGCTCTTTTCTAGACTTTGTTCTAGCATTTCTCTATCTTTTTCTTAGTCTAGAAGCCAGAATTACATTGTATTCAAGGTGAGGCTTTACCAGTGCACTATACAACTTAAGCATAGCCTCCTTAAACTTTTTCTCTACGCATTGTGTTATATAACCTAACATTCTGTTAGCCTTGAATCACTTCAGTACACTGTCTAGAAGTTGATAGTGACAAATGCTCACTACAACTCCTAAATCCTTTTCATAAGCAGTACTTTCAATTTTCAGACCACCCACTGTGTATTCAAACCTAATATTTTTACTTCCTATGTACAATATTTTACTTACATTAAATTTCATCTGCCCAATTCTGTGTGCTGTTTAAGTCCATCTGGAATGATTCAACGCATTCTAGGCTATCTGCTGATCCACCTATCTTGGTATATTCTGCAAACTCCCCTGCGTCTCTGCCGCTCGTGTTGTGAAGTGGGGGGCTGAACGCACCCCAAGGAGATGTGGTCGCTCCTCCAAAACTCCCTATTAAATGGTGATACAATGGAAAACAAATAGGTGTTTTTTTTTTTTTTTTTTACCTCCTCTTTGCTTGATCAGCTGCTGGCTTGCTGCTGCTGCCGTGCCGCGTGATCTGCATTTCGCACAGCACTTCAAAAATTTAAAAGCCTGTACAGCAGCTGTCCTACTCTTTGTCTTTTATTTCAGGCCCTGGCTGTGGTTAAATCTTTTAGCACAAAGTCTCATCTCACGGGACGTGACTTCTTGATATTTTTTAGTTTAGAATTTAAAAACGGAATAAGAATCTGAAAAACTAACAACATCACATTAAAATTCAATACATTCTGAAAAGAATGATACCAAATATATATATTAAAATAAGCCTGATTTTAAGCGTGACAAAAAACGTGACATAAAATCGTTGCACTTTTAGACTTAGGATTTTATATATATATACTAGGGGGCTCCACCCCCTGCTTGCTTCATTCGCCCACTCCCAGGTTTGGTTTACCGGATATACAATTTTATACAAAGAGATTGTTATTTTCGTGGGAATTGCTACATAGGCATTATTTTCACTTTTACTTTAAAACTTTTGTAAAAACAATACTTGTCTTTTAGTTCCAGCCCCAGGCGTGGTTAAATCTCTTTCTCGCAGGACATATAATGCTGCTCACGTTGTGAAGGGGGCGGGGGATTGGGGCGGCTGAATGCATGCTAAGGAGATGCCGTCAGACCAGCTGCTGTTTTTCTGCTGCTGGCGAGCTGCGTATTCTGTTTGTTGCGCTGCGCATCAATCATTTAAAAGCCTGTACAGCAGCTGTCCTTTTGCCACTTTGCGTCTCTGCCGGTCGTGTTGTCGAAAGGGGGGTTGGGGATTGGGGCTGAACATAAGCTAAGGAGAAGCGATTGGATCATCTGCTAGCTTGCTGCTGCTGGCGAGCTGCGTGTTCTGCTTGTCGCTTGTTGTAGTTTTAAGATCTGGGAGCACATGAAGTGTGCCTGCCAAAAGCATTCCAACAACCACTACGTTAGATGTCCGTGAACTTGTTTTAAATGTTGTCTCACTGCCTTGTCTCGTGTGACGTTAAAGTGAGTGTCTCTCGTGGGATGTCAAATTGTCTTCCGAGAAGATCACGTCTCGTCTCTCTAATCTCCCTCCCAAGATTTTTTTTTTATAATAGAGAGAGATATATATATATATATAGAGTAGATTCAGATATTTTAAAAACAACAGTGGTCCCAGGACTAACCCTGATGGACACCACTCCAAACATCAGATACAACAATACTGAATCAAAGGAAAAATTCATCTAAGCTGATGTGAAATATCTTGTGGCATTGCCCTACAAAGTAGAATTTTTTTTTTCAAAAAAACTATGTAATTAAAAAGATAATCTGACCAGGTGGGAGGCAGTGTAAGAAAATCTATCTATACAGAAAGAATGTTCAAATAATTTTTGAAAATAATTCACATTTCAACTAATGTACAGTATGTAAGCATGACTTGAAACTTTAGTGGCCTGAATCTACTCAGATCATGATGCTGTCCATGTAGTATTCTAATCAAGCTTTCATAATTTCAAAGCAAATATTTAACCTTTTTTATCTTGCTTTTTAAGAGACTTCAAATACATTATAACAGCAATGAGTTTATCAAGTCAGAGTTACTAGCCACATATCCTAAAGTCACACACAGCAGAACAAAGTGAGAATGAATTGCTTTACTGAATTTCTTTTTGTCAAGCAGTGGACAGGTTTGTGCCTCAATTAAATCACAAAAAATGTGCCACTTTGTAATTATCTGGAAAGCATTTAGCAGAGCAGAAATAAAAGTAACACTATGATGTGATTAAGAGAAGGGGAAAAAAGAAATCTGTCTAAAGTATAATTCAACAAACTGCCAGCAATCACATCCTGCCTACCTCAAATCTCCATCTGAAATATATATTGCTTGATGTGAATGACAAACAAGTTTGCAGTTATTCATGCAGTGACAATGAGAAGGGAATAAGTAACTTATTTTAAGAAATATGAAATGTAGAAAAAGCAGGGAGTAGGAAAAAGGGTAGTAACTCTGTTTTAAATGTAGAATTAATAGTAGGCAGGAGACTCAATACAGTATATAATACATTGATTAAAAACATACAAAACATGCTGGTTAAAATCAGCATGCCCTTAAACATGTTTTGAATACTTTATTATTAAAAACAATTAGTTATATATTGAACACTATACCAGAGGTTTTAATAAAGGAAAAAAACTGTTAAGGATGGAATTGTCAGCAAAAGATGAATCAGGCAAAGGACTGGCTCCAAAGTAAATGTTTTCTCCATAGCTTGCTAGAACTAAACCCTCGGCTCACATTAGTCATTCACCACCCACGTTTCTACAATCTATCAGACTTTCCAGAGTAATAGCACCACCAGTATGGAGTATCACTTGAGGGCATATGAGCCTCAGGTGTTTACTAATCAACCTATTTCATTCAAGTGACATGAACGGCATTTTCTGAAAATAAAATAAAAAGGTTATCCTACACAAACGTAACTAGATTTGCTAGATATTGGTGCTCATTTCAATTTGCGTTTGAGAGGTCGCAATATACAGGTACTTTCAGAACTAGCAGAAAAATAGGAGGATTTGCACTTGAGGAGAAGAAGTTCCATTTAGCTTCAAAACTAGAAGAAAATAAAAGAAGGCAGAGAGAGAGAGGAATCTAATTATATGAGCCCTCAAATTAGAAGGTAAACCTTTTTAAATATTTTCACTATACCATGTTCCAAAGGCATTTAGTTGATGTAAGAGATTCTTGTACAGCTTACCCATCATTCTTCCTGGCATGGTAGTCCTCTGTGGGAGAGGATCATCAATCCCACTGTATAAAGAATGTGAAATTCTGCGTTCTCTATCATCTAACGACGTGTCCATGGCAAGATCTGGACCAGGGGGGCTTCCAGGTGCATCAAGCTAGGGAGGAGGGAGTAAATACAGGAAAGTTAGCATTTAAAACAACTTATCAGTACAGTGTGTAGTGAAAGAGTGCTGAAGGCTGCTACTGAAAGCCCACAAATGACCATAAAATCAACAAGAAGTCAAGTGCCAAGAAAAATTTGAAATGAAAGATAAAGCGTAGCGACAATCTTTTTGTGCCATTTTACACATTACTCCCCATTGTGGTTTGATAGATATCAGCTCGAAAACAAAAGAATTTAGGACTGCCTTTTAAAAAAAGACCACCACCAGGAATAATAGAGAGATAAAGCTCAATTTTCACAGTTCTGTAGATCTGTGATAAACAAGTTCAGATTGCTTGAATGTACTTTGGGCAGCTCATAGAACTTTTACATTACAGAGTTTCAAGAATCACAGCCTAACATTTACTTAGCGAATAAAATACACATACCACTCAGAAGTTTCTGAGAGATTGTCTGTATTCATCCACCTTGCCTATGGTTATGGAAAAAACTGGCTTCTGTGTGCTCCGATTAGTAATTGTGAGTGTCAAGGCCTTGTTTAGGAAGCCTTCAATGTAAACAAAAGTCTCAATGCAGACTAATGGAGAGGGAATGTCGGGAGAGGGGTACTCAAAATTGGAGAAGGCAGGTGTTTTTTGGGATTCCTAGACATGGCTGGAACAGAGCACACAGTTTTTGACAATGCTTGTGTAATAAGGCTCATTCTGTATACTGCATTGCCTCAACAAGAGTCAGGCTGTGCCTACCTACACGATCCTGGGGTAGAAGGTCTAACAACTCATTTAATTTTTTCCAGATCCTTCTGAGTAAAGTGATAATCTTCGCTGCCAAGAAGAGTGGGATTTTTGTTTTGAAGTTTCAAGTGAATAAATTCTGATAGCCAAGTTGTTGTATGTAAGCCTTTTTTCTGTTTCTGGACCCTGTCTGACAGTTACATTGAAGTTATGATTGAAGGATTCTGAATATCATGCATGTTGTCATTCCAGAAAACTAAGTCTCTGCACTTTCTAAAAAGGAATACAACACAAGTGATTTGACTCAGTCAAAATAATGACAACTTACTTTTTGTAATATTAAAAAAGTCATCCCAATGTCTGTATTTTTTTTAAGAAATACACAATACTAAATATCTAGGTTATGAGACAAAGAAAGAGTACAGCAAATCACCTCACTTCACAACAGGTTCCTATCATAATAGTACAAATGAATGCCATTTTACTGCAACTGTACTTTTGTTATGAAAAACTTTTTGGACAATTGAAGGAAAGAGCCTCCTAGATATACAGTATATACACACACAGTACATACAGTATACATACACAAACAAGGAGCCAACATATTACATAAAAATTCTGTTTATGTCCCAAGTTATGCTTCACGTTTAGGTTGTACATCTTTTTTGTTATTATATTTGCAATTCTTGCATTGTATTACTGTTTTATATTTATTACTTTTTCAATTAGCGCATAGCATGCTGGGCTTGTTAGAAATGCTCTTCATAAAAGAACTTGAATTGACTTGAATTCATAGACCTTCTCCTTCTCCTGAATGTAACCAGCCAGTCCAGAGGTTGTGCCTTTCAATGATGCTGACGGACATGTTTTACATTTACTAATCACATTAGGTATTACTTTTATTCAAGTATTAAAATATTTGTTTTAAATGAAGTTTCAGGGCAAGTATATCATAAATTATAAAAGAATTACAAAAAAGCCGCAGATCAAAGTGAGCTAAGGAGAACACTAGATATAATAGATTTCCAATAGTAATAACAGGGTTACAATCGACTAAAGCTGTCCAGCTAGCTAAATAGGTTGGTGGCATTTGTTTTCAATCGATATACATGATGACAACTTAGACCACAAATTGTTAATCACAACTGAAATACCTTAATTACATATTCACTTAAAGGAAAATTTTCTTTATCTGCATTTTTATTAAGATGAGAGTAAACAGATACAAATGAGACGTGGAGCTGTTCTTAATCTTTAAATCCATACCTTTTAGTAAATGCTTTCAGGTCTGCAATTTTGTAGCTTAAAAATAAAAAAGGCATGGTCATTGATTAATTCGTCTTCATCCACTGAATCTGCTTTCCTCACTATAAGGTTGTCAAGAGGCAAAACCTATCCCACCAGAATCGGGAACAATGGGAGGAAATTAGAGCAGCCTGACAAATCTCTTGCAAGCAGAACCAGGCACACTCTATACAGACAGTGAGCGGCAGCCTAGGGCTGCGTAACTACAGCTCCTTCTGCATTAATGACCACTCCAGATGATTAAAAATAAATAAATAAATGCACCAAACGTAAATTGAAGGTTTGCTACAATTTTTTTACTTATTTTTATTTTACTGGATCAAAGTCAATTTGATCAATATATTGTAAAAATCACAAAACATTAAGTAATTATTGTATAAAATAAAATATTGACATCTGTCTATATGTAATGAGATTGAGATCATGAACTACTGGGGTCAGGACCTTGATCTTGGTCTTAATCAAAGCTTATGATCTGATACATTGTGAAAATTCAACAAATTTTCAGCAGTGGCAACTATCGCAAAGTAATCTGTGGTGACATGCTTATTACGGCAATGTGACATGGAAGAAAGAAACAACAGCCACAACATCTGCCGAGCATCAAGCAAATTGCTCATGCCATTTACAAGATGAAGAATACCATTATAAAAAGAAAGAAAAGCAGAGCAAGGTCATCTGCTGAACATCAAGCACAACACAGAAGGTTATCAAGTGATGCAGAATGAGAAAGAATAAGCAGACAAGACACTGAAGCACATTGACAAGCAAGAAGTAATCCTGAATAAAGACCAACTACAGCAGACAAACACGATGGCTCATAGGCAAGCAAGACAAAGTTCAGGATACAAAATGCAAGAATGCCCAAAGGATAGAAATACATGACAAAGAAGAAGATCATCACATCTAGCCTTTTGCAGCAACTATTTACAAAGTATATCAAATGCTCAGTTGACCAGCAGGCCAACACAATGTCTCATAAATATGTAAGACCAAATTCACGATACAGAATACAAGAATAAGGACAAGAGAGATCTTCAAATATTCAAATCTTTTGACCATATGCAAACATCGCTTTTATATCCTTTGATCAATGTTTGTTTGAACAGCAATATTTTCAAATGTTACATCACCAATGTGATCACTGTGAAGCTGTATTTTAAATGGTGAAAACAAAAGGAATGTGTTACCAAACTGGAAAAGTTCAACTTTCTCTACATGAACCATCAGAAATAATAAAATACAAAATACCTTCTCGAATAACCAAAAGAAGTTTAAATAATATAAAAAGTTTCAACAACCGCTATTAATAATTCCCCACGATTCAGCGCACACATGTTCAAAATTCATAAATCAAGGATAAACATGATAGCTCATAGGCAAGCAAGACAAAGTAATAAAATACAATATCACTTCTGGAGGAACCGAAAGAGAGAACAATTTAGAAAAAAGTAAGAAATATCAACTGCTCCTTTTTTTAACTTAGTTTTTATTGACCTTTTATTTGAAGATGTGGTTCCAATGTGTTTCACTAGTTACTAATAAAAGATAGTTTTTAATAAAGACTCCTTTCCATCCTGATATATTCCATTAGAGGGATGCTGGGACTTAACTAAAAAAGAGAAAGAAACAGCCCTGGTTGGGAACACCAATGCAGCACATGGCTCATTATTTTAAAAAAAATCATGAAAGGGACATGATTGAAAACTGGAGTACACAGGCAAAAATCATATTGGAGCGGTGAGTGCTAACCACTGTACTACTGCTGACTTGTTAGTTAATGCTCAAAGGGCGAAAATAATAAAAAAAGGCAGGCAAATTACATTTTGACTTTGTTTTTGACGTAGAAAGATGTTAATATTAAATCAAAGCTAACTGATTAACCAAGAAAGATGTTTTAAAAATGCACAATAGAGTTATTCAGTAAATATTTATAAGCAAACTAGCTGTGCTACTATCTAAGATAGTTTAAAATCTAAGTAATCAAAACAGACATCTGCATTAACATTTGTAGTGCTCCATCAATTGGAATGTATTTTGTAGTGGTTAAAGTAATAAAAACCATTGCATTTGTCATTCCAAGAGATGGAATATCACAAAAATGTGTATTAATAACATGAATTAATACAAATATGTGTGATGCACCACCTGTTGAAATGACAGATGCAATACACATGTCTCTGTTATATGCCATTTGGTATGGGATTTGTAAAAGCAGTGTTATTGTTTGGGATGAGCCATCTTCTGGAATGACAAATGCAATATGTTTTATTATTACAAATGTTTGTGATACACCATTTGTTGGAATGACAAATGCAATGCATTTCATTACTACAAATGTTTGTGTCGTGTCTTCTGTTGGCATGATTGAGACATAGCAACCAGACAGTCACAGAGGTACACAGACATTTATCCTTTTGTTAAGGTGGATTCCGTAAAAGACAAAATAAGCTCACAATTAATTCTTTGCAACATTAATCTCTTGAGTGAGATACTATTTTATTATGTATCTATTTCATTTTTTGTTTGCAAATGACATTATGATCACAGTCATTTTTTTCCAATTTATACAGTGAAACTAAACATCCACCCAGGTTGAGTAATGTATTATCACATAATCAATTAAAAATAAATATAAGCCAAAAATAACATTTTGTTTTTACTTCCAACAGATAACATAGGTCATCTTTTACCATATTTCAAGTGAATAACATAAGTGAAAAGGGCAGAAAATGTAACCACAACACTAAAACCCCATACAGAGAACTGCAATAATATCAGTCTCTCAGGGTGGGCTTAAAATCAGAGGCCCACTTCATTTATTTACAAAGCAGCCAGAACACATTGTGGTAGAATTTTTCTTTACATTGCAAAGTAAGAAGAGAAGACAGCAAGCTAACGTTTCTAAATGTTCAGGGACTGGAGCTTTGCCAGTGATACCATACTGTAAAGAGAACAGAACTCTTTAATAATATTAATAAACAAAAAACAAAACAAAAAAAAACACATTTCATCTGATGTCCACAGAGGTCACATGCCTAGAATTATTATTCTAGTCGGACGTTATCCTTCATTAAATATAAATGAGATCTTTAATGAAGTTCCAAACCATGGACTTATCTCTCAATGTTTGATAAGCACAGAAGAGATTTAGCGCATCGAAGGGTCAACACAATTACAATCTGAGGCACGTCATTCAGCAAGAGAATAATAAATTCAGAGTGAGAGTGAATTAGATTCAATAAGGCTTAAATTGTAAAACGAATGTTGCTTTTATTAAGTTGATTTCAAAGAGCGGAAAATAAAGACCATGTTAAGCATATTCTCTCGCTAAGGGAGAATTTTATATAGAATGGGTCAGGGAAAGTGACTACGCAGAGATGTCAAATCACAAAATTTAGAACTAAAAATAAATTGCTGTGCAGTCCTGCGCTCTTTATTCAGCTATGTTGCATGAAGGTGCTATGCTACACACCCACCAATTCAAGGAATGCTCCAAACTGTACTATAAAGCATGCACTGGGTTCCATTTCTTTAATTTTGTAGGCCATTTATGCGTTGCATGTTTCTTATGCCAAGCAGCCTGTTCAAGCACATCATTTTGTGTAACAAATGTGTCTTATTGCTTCTGTGCAAGAGTGCCCAACATTACCAGTATGAGTTTCATCCTGTTGTCAAAAGGAAATGTGTTTGAAAACAAACACTGGAGGTAATTATAGGGTTGAGGTGCCATAGTAACAACACTTGTTTATTCCTTTTTAGCGCTATTAATGTAATTTCTTTGTATTTACCCCTGAGGCATTGCATTATTCATCAGATCTGATTTTAATTTATGTGGTAAACTGCTTCTTACATCAGTTATATTTATTAGCAATGAACGTGATTAATTTATTTTTCTTTAGATTGTCTTCGTTATGCTTAATATGCAAAGGGTTCTTTTTTGCCATTTATTATATTGCACATTGGCTTTGTGGCTCAGTGGTTAGATTATGGATCAAGCATCCAAGATTAAATTCTCATGCGTAGATACTGTCTCTGTGGAGCTGGCACATTCTCTCTCTGTCTCCACCATGGGCTTCCCTTTGATTTCCTCAATGTATGCAGGTTAGGAGGACTGCAGATTATAAACTGGATTATAAAATGTCCTTTCCAGGGTTGGTTCCTAACTTGTGCCCAGTGGTGCCATGATGGGCTTCAGGCTTTCTATGATCAAGATAAGGAGATCTGACAATGTATCTAATTAAATAACCTTATTCCTCAGCATATTCAGTTTAATTTGAAATGCTTTAATGCAGTGGTTCCCAAACTCGGCCCTGGGGAGGATCCACTGTGGCTGTAGGTTTCTGCTCCAACCAGCCATCGTTTTTAGTTGGACTCCTATCCTAAGTAAGTGGTAAGAGCTGCTTTTTTTTCCCCCAGTTTCTGTGTTTTGGGACCAATGTAGTAATTACAAAACTACATTTGGCAAATTTTTATTGAAAATGTACTAAGCAGTTATATGGTGATAATGTAGCTTTGGTTTCACTTTTTAACATTTTTATGTTGATTTTTATTCTGCTTTTTCAGGTGTTCTGCTTATTTAATTCATTATTTTACATTTGGGAGTCTGACACAGAAGCAGCTGCAGCCTTCCATCATTCAATATTGTTTGCCTGGGTTTCTGCTATAATTATTTTCATTTGTCATTATTAGGAAACTAGACAAAAAAGGGCAAAATAATAGGAAAACAACAAAAGAGAGTAAAGCACCTAAAACTATAGCAAAAAACAGAACGTCTTATAAATGTAAAAATCCTCCTGCTGTGCTTTTCTGAATGCAGAGTAAAAGAAGAGAGAAAAAGACCAGCCAATTATTATTATTAATTATTATCACTGATTATGACTCTTGGTAGAACAGAAACCTGCAGCCACAGGTGGTCCCCAGGACCAAGTTTGTGAACTACTGCTTTAATGGAAGAAGAATCATAAGTGAACCTGTAATCTGGAAATAGCCAGTGATCTGTGTAAATCACAATGTCCTTGTGTGAATATGAGATCATGTTACTCTTATCAGATACGTTTAACATCTTTCATTTTGGCAGCCAATCACACAGAGCACACTGTAATGAAGATGAGATGTTAATTAGACATATTTGCTGGCTCCAAAGTTCCAGTGGCCTTCTACTTTGCCCAGAGCCCACCCTTTCCTTTGCTTTTTGAGCCTGTCATTGCACTTCTCTGATCATCTTTCTTGAAGATTTGGTGCTTCTATGTTTGTACCTGTAGTTCTGCATTAGTGCTCACTGGTTGTCAACTCTCCCTTACACAAGAGTGCATTTGTATGATTTAAAATAAAATTATACTTGTTGGATTTTGGTGAGCTAGTAATAAATTGCTATGCCTTGAGTTGGTGGAGACGTCACATTACATGAATGAGGCCACAGGCGCATGTCACAACTGTCCAAAACTCATTATTATATAAATGAAGACTACAACTGAAAATTTATAGAAAATGTATATAATATATATAATAATCTTCTAAATCCACTTTTTTTTTTTTTATTCACAGTTGTAGGAAGCAAGTCCATTGCAGGGCACACAATTATGTTCAGTCAAACCAGGGCAATTCAGAGAATGTATTAGCTAAAAAATTATTTCAGTCTATTACAAAAGACAAAGTATAGTTAAAGTCAGTAAATATTCCATTTCTTTCTTAGTGTGTGCAGTGTTTTCAATACTATAATAACTGCCTTAACATCCATCCATCCATCCTTCCTCCAAAGCCAATTATCCAAAGCAGGGTCATGGAGCAGCTTGAGCCTATCGCAATAATCATAGTCTTCTAAAATGAAAACTGCACACCTGGCCCAGATTTATACTACACATTCATATCAGGTTTGGAAAAACAGTGTAAACTGGACTGCAACTGGGACTGATATTTCCTTTATACATTAGAGAAATCCATGTGAGCGTGTGTGAGGACATGCAAATGGACCCTCTGCTAATTCCAGCCTCACACTCAATAATGCTAGAACAGGCCCTGACCCACCACAACTCTGACACAGATTAATTGCACTTAAGAAAGTTACGTTATTCAGCATAGGATTAATTGATTTCACATTGCAATAATGATTTGAAACGGTGCAAATTTCAAGGTCCAAGAGCTGCAATTTTTAAGTAGCATATCCATTCATTATGAGGAATTTCAGCAATACGTGTCCAGTCCACAACTTTTCCGTTTGTTTTTTTACAAATCTGCCTGTACAGCATGAAACACAACCCATCAACGGCAAATGTGTGAACAGCTAGGAGTGACTGAAAGCCATCAGCAGAATCAAAACTTCTCAGTAGATGCTGCTGTAATGTACGGTATTTATATAATAACTTTCAGAATACAACATATCTCTTTAAATAAGTAATAAAAGAATTACTGAATAATTGAGTACAGTAACCATATACGAATTTAACAAATTGACATAAACTGTTGCTGTGATGTCTATTCCCCACACGACATAACAATAAACATATAACAACATCACTAACGCACAACCCTAAAAAATGAAATTATTACAGTCCAGGATGAAAGTTATTATAAAATGTTAAAGTTGTATGAGCTGTGGAAGATGATGCAAACACCGCATCTTATAAAGATGTATATTCATTCTTCCGACTGTTATATCCGCTATTTAAATTTATTAAAGTTCATCTTTCTCACTTACACACAGCTGATGCAGACAAAACACAACCTTGTTCTGCATCAAAACATGGACTTTAAAACATACACCCATTCCTTGCTCTTTAAGGGGTTTAGAGCCCACAGAAAAGCCACTCTATAAAAATCAAACTAACAAAAAACATATAAAATGCACCTTGACACGGTGGATAGCACTGTCCTTTTCACCTACAGGCATACTTACTTAATAAAAAGTCACAGGCAAAAATCAGACCTGTAGTCAGCACTGTTGTTTACTGCAAACACCTATGAACATGAGCGGTGTGCTTCTGATTGTGAACATGGCCCACACCAAAGTGCTTTTCAAGTTGTGCTATAAGGTCAATTTGTAGGTGAGCCTTAATGAAAATTTTTTTCTGTACTCTCTATACAATGATTAGCTGGGAATGGCCAAAGCAGCTGATATTTTTAAAATTACTGTTTTGACTATGTTTAAGTCAAAAATTAAATTATATATCCTGGCATGAAGTATTTATTTATTCTTTTTTTAATTTTCAGGTTTCCTGATGGGCCATTTGTGTAATAATAGGTCTTATGGACTCCATGCTCCATAATGTTTTTTTTATTGTTGTCTGAATTTTGTTCTTCTATTAGGACAACAGCTGTAATAGTTCTATAATATTGTTACTGTATATAAATAAACAGATGCAGAAACTTAATAACTTCATCTGATTCTTTTGTTGAAGGAGTGTTAGAAGTACAAAATAATCGCAATTGCAATACAGGTCAAAAATACTGCAATTAGATATTTTTCCATAATTGTAAAGCCATATATTCTACTGACAAATAGTGCTACCAATTAGAAAATCACAACTTCTGCCTGTCAAGTAATACTGACTCATTTAAAGAGGTAAAGCATTGCAAATAATGGATTATGGATTTTTCTTAAGGACCCTGGTTGTATTTAATTTTAATT
>NC_041399.2:173102242-173174742 GCF_900747795.2 Erpetoichthys calabaricus | reverse complement strand
GTTGACGATTGGTGCCTTCCTGCTGTGATAGCATGTACAGTGCTGTGCAGAAGAGATCATCTTAACCTTTTGTCTTCACCCTTCAACAATGTCTCTGAAACACAAATCTGATGAAAGTGCTGGTGATACAGTAAAGAAGAGAAAAACCATCACCATTGAAAATAAAGAAGAATAATAAAAAGGTCAGAAAGAGGTGAAACTCCATCATTCATTGGCAGAGCACTTGGTTACAGTCGGTCAACAATAGCATTTGCTTAAAATAATGTCCCTGTTCCGACTTACATACAAATTCAACTTAAGTACAAACGTTCAGTCCCTATCTCATACGTAACCCGGGGACTGCCTGTAATATATAACTAAGAATAAACAGTTCTTTAAAGCAATGTATTTCTTTATTGAATTTCAGTACGGATATTACCATTGGCATCTGTGAACTCAATGATGGAATTTGGATTGTCTTAATTTAATTGTGGATTTCTTTGCAGAAATGAGTACTTTCATACTAACATTTAAGAAAATCCCATTTCATTTGATGTGGGAGAAAACATGAATATGGAGGGGAAACAGAAATGTACAGTGAAAGTAACAATGCACACTTTTGAAAACAGCAACCGAGTAGTGTAAGTCAGATATTCATACCACAACAAGAATATGCCACACAAATCTTAAGTAGCTTTCTGGAGGAGTTTCATAGTATGCTAGCTAGGCAGGGTTAAAGGCAAGCTCATGAATGCTAATGTATGTATATTAAAATTACTTTAGAAATCTACTCTATATATATAAAATCCTAAGCCTAAAAATGCAACGATTTTATGTCACGTTTTTTGTCACGCTTTAAATCGGGCTTATTTTAAAACCTACATATATATGTTTGGTATCATTCTTTTCAGAATATACCCAACTTTAATGTGATGTTGTTAGATTTTCAGATTCTTATTCTGTTTTTAAATTATAAACAAAAAATATCAAGAACTCACATCCCACGAGACAAGAGTTTGTGCCAAGAGATTTAACCACGCCCGGGGCCAGAAATAAAAGACAAAGAGTAGGACAGCTGCTATACAGGCTTTTAAATGTTCAAAGAGCCGCACGAGATGCAGATAACGTGGCATGGCAGCAGCAGAAAGCCAGCAGCTGATCGAGCAAAGAGGAGGTAAAAAAAAACAAAAAACAAACTATTTGTTTCCCATTGTATCACCGGTTTAAGAGGGGGTTTTGGAGGAGCGACCGCATCTCCTTGGGGTGCATTCAGCCCCACTCTTCACAACGCGAGCGGCAGACTGGCCGCAACTGGAGGTTGAGTGCCGAAGGGGGCTTTCTCCCCTAGTGCAAATATAAAAAAAATCTGGAAGCGTTCAAATCACAAACACCTAGACCGGGATCACATAGTGTCTTATAATAACAGCTGGGGTGAATGCAATCTAAGGATAACAGTTACGAACAGCAAGATGCAGAGCACCATTTCCAACAGAGACACTATGAGGGAATAACTGATCCCATAATCTTTCTACACCAGGCCTTTTTTAAGTGAAACTGGTAGAGTGGTAAGCATGGTCTTGTTTCTCTTTTTTTCTTTAGCTGCTTGAACTACAAGGAAATTAAAATGAAAAACGAATCTGCAACAACTCATTTGCTAGGGATATTAACACATCTAGCGGCATTAATCAACAAAAAACTGAATTTAATCCTTTTTTACCCCTTACTTTATTAATTGCTTATATTAATTAGAAATACACCCCTGCAAGCTATCATTAATACCAAATACCTTTATACTATACATGTAGGATTTAGTCTCACTGTTTCATCTATTTCATAAAATACTTCTTTTAATACACCGGAAAATTAAAAACAGCTAACACTGAAATATGTAACATTGAAATTAACATTTTAATGAAATCTAAACATACTTATAGAGACACGGTAAGTAACAATTAAGATTAACCTACATAAATATGACAATATGTATGTGACTAATAACAAATTGTTATCTTTATATCTTAGCAACAACTGACAAAATCAGGGGTGCCCACACTTTTTCGGCTTGCGAGCTACTTTTAAAATGACCAGGTTGAAATGATCCACCTACATTAAAAATGATATATATATATATATATATATATACTGAGTATACTTTATACATAAAATATATGTTACCGTACCTTGCATAACTGAATAACCTTTATGACACAATAACAATTCAATACATTTATGGTCACTACAGTATTTGGATTTAATAATCTTCATGTGGGAAAAGGCTGACTCGCATAAATAAGTAGAGCCGAATAATGCAGTCAAGGAGGCAGCACATTTCCTCATGTTTGGGTACTTTTCCTCTGTTAATAAGTTCCAAAACTGTCCAAAAGCCCCAGACTTCAGCTGAATGTCATCCTGTAGTGTCAAAATCTCATCCTCCACTATAGAGGAGCTTTAGGTGAAACACTGTTGCAATTTTTGATGTGGGTGAATCACCCTCAACATCTTCCCTAAATGGATAGCACTTAAATGTAGCGATTGGCTCAAGTAAAGCTGAGTCTTGAAACCGTCTGTCAAAGTTTTGACACTGTCGTTTTTTTCTGCTTTCATATTCTGTATCTTGCTCTGCAAGTGTTTGGCGCTTACGTTTTTTTTCGAGTCTTTTGAATTCCGGTTTTCATTATCTCTGACCTGCTCTGCATGTGTTTGGCCCCCATGTTTTTTAACCTTTTTATGACGTTTTACTTTGTTTTCTACTTTGTCTTTTATTTCTGACCTCGCTTTATCCTGCTTTTTTTTTTATGACACCTGGTCCGTGGTGATTATTTTCCCTTTTTCGAGTAATAAGTTCTGTTTGTTTGCGCTCCTGCAATCTTTACTTTCTTTTTTTTTATACTTTCTAATTTTCCTACTTTCATATTCTTTAACTTTCTCCACATGTGTATCACGCCAACTATTTTTTTTTGAGCCTTTCAAATTCCACTGCTTTCATAATCTTTAACCTGCTCTGCGTGTATACAGCGCCAATGTCCGGGTTGGGCGTGCTTTTTTTTCAATTCAGTTTCGTAGTTTTTATGAACAGTTTGAAAGTGCCTTTCCACATTTTCCTTCTTTGGAATAGCAATGATAGATCGACAGATCAGACAAACACACTTCAATTGTGACATTGTGAGAAAAAAAAATCCTCTTCTAATTCCACATCCAGCCCATACCCTCCCCAAACAAATTTTTTTTTAAAATCCCTTCTTTAGTCAATATAAATTAGAAGGCTAACTAGATTACTTAGATAGCCCGGAGTTTTGCAGTAGCTCACGCGTTTGATCGTGCGTGCGGGATGACCAGTGTGTTAGGAGAAAAGAGATCTCAGACTGGCCACCATGTATGTCAATCAAGTGGAAAATGCCATAGGGAGGATATATGATAGACTAACGTTTAAAAAATTTTTTTTGAATGCAACGCGATCTACCTGCACTACCTTTGAGATCTACCGGTCGATCGCGATTGACACAATGGGCACCCCTGGACTTAATAAACTTGAATACATATTATAAACATTTCTGCTGAGATTTTCTTATATAAAAGCTTGTAACTTATGTGATTTACTTCATGTCTAACCAGGGCCGGATTTATATGAAAAGAGGCCCTAGGCTATTCCACTTATGAGGCCCTTTCACCTTCCATTTTTAAGTTTGTAAATTACATGAGAGATAATAAAATTTTGCTAACAATTTGAATGTAGGCCCCTCTTGATCTTGAGGCCCTAGGCTAGGGGTACTCAAATGGTGGACCGTGGTCCACAATCCGGACCGCCAAGACGTTTTTGGCGGACCGCGACTGTCTTCTGCGTAAGTCAAAAGTCCGAATATAAAAGCACCAAAATTATTGTTGTTTTATTATTTACTCTGTAGCAGGGTTGCCAACTGGCATTTTTTATGCCAAATAACTGAAATCTGCCATTTTTGAAAACTGTTTGGCATATAAAATTTGCGTTTGGTCTACTGGCATTTTTTGGTCTTTTTTACAATGCGAATTATCCACCAAAGTCAGGGCTCCGTTCGCATAAGATCGACGCCCTTAAGTCGTCGTTGGTAGCAAGTTCATCGCTGATGACGAAAGCGACCACCACACAATCAAATGTTACAGAAGCTTCGCTACGCATTGTTTGGGTTCTTGGCAGACATAAGAAAGCGTTTACTGATGCAGAGGTTGTTAAAGAATGCATGATGTCTGCTTCTTCGGTTCTGTTTAGCGACAAAAAGTGTGTTGAACTGATTCAGCAGATACCATTATCAGACAGTACTGCTAGTCGTCGTGCAGATGACCTTTCTGACAATAGACAGATAGATAGATAGATAGATAGATAGATAGATAGATAGATAGATAGATAGATAGATAGATAGATAGATAGATAGATAGATAGATAGATAGATAGATAGATAGATAGATAGATAGATAGATAGATAGATAGATAGATAGATAGATAGATACTTTATTAATCCCAATGGGAAATTCACATGTGGTCGGTGGTCAGTTAATATCAGATCTTAAACAGGCTGAATTGTTTGCTCTCGCGTGCGATGAATCCACTGATATAACTGACATGTCTCAACTCTGTATGTTCACAAGATTTTTTGATGGCCATAATTTTGTTGAAGAGTTTCTGACATTACTACCGCTAGCAAAACAGACCCTCGGTGAGGACGTGTTTTCAGCATTATCGCAGTTTATGCACGCAGCTGGATTGGATGTAACAAAAATGGTTTCCCTTACAACAGACGGGGCACCAGCAATGACTGGTAAAGATAGAGGACTTGTCACTCGTATGAAGGCACTTCAGCCCAACCTTGTTGCTTATCACTGCATCATTCATCAGTCTGCCCTCTGCTCAAAACTTTGTGACGAACTGGCGGAAATGATGTCTACTCTTGTGAAATTAGTGAATTTTTTTACGATGTAATTCGTCTCTGCAGCATCGTCTGTTTCGTTCTTTTCTTGAAGAGATGTCTGCAGAATTTGGAGACTTGCTGCTTCACAATGACGTCAGATGGTTAAGCAAGGGCCGTGTGTTGGAAAGGTTCTGGAATCTCCGTGAAGATGTAGCTGACTTTCTGCAGTCCTTGAATACAAAGAAGCTGCAGAAGTTTTAACATTTATTCAAGAAAGTGACAAGGTCGCACTGCTGGCATTTCTTGTTGATATTATGGGACATATAAATACACTGAATTTGTCACTTCAAGGTGCAGACAAAACCGTTGTCGAATTGCAAGGAAAATGTTGTGCCTTTGAAACAAAACTGAGCATTTTCATCAATGACTTGGAAAGTGGCAAGATGCTGCATTTCCCAAACCTGAGGAGCTGCATGACAGCTGATCAACAGGCATGTTTTCAGTTGATTTCCACATTTCTACATCATTTGAAGGTCGAGTTTGATGAACGTTTTAAGGATTTCAGAAAACTGAAGCCTGTTTTTTTGTTTGTTGCTGATCCTTTCATTGTCCAGCCTGACGGTGAATGGACTCAAACCTGTCACTGTTGCAAATGGAAGCAGCTGATTTGCAAGCTTCTCACGTTTTGAAAGCAAAATTGAACGAAGTCGGCATAACAATTTTTTGGTCAAAGTTTGTTCCAGATTCTCAGTATCCTGCTGCAAAGAAACTGGCGATTTCCGTACTCACTATGTTTGATTCAACATATTCTTGTGAGTGTGCGTTCTCCACTATGAACACTATCAAGACGAAACATCGAAGTGTATTTACCGACCAGAACCTCAGGAATGCAATAAGAATTGCACTGACTGGTTACTCACCAAACTATGCTGCCATTATGAAATCGAAACAACAGTTTCACACTGTGTGACAATCACTTACGTACTAACTGTTGTAATTGGTGTGTTAATTGCAACTAGTCATGTGACTATTTTGAATTGTTTTCCATGTTTTGTGCATGTCTTGGTCTTCTGTAAAAATTTTATCATTTGCGTTGAATCTATTACTAGCCTCCTACAGACCTACACGGTAAACCTGGCTATAGCAGACCCCGATGGTTGGTGGCGAACTGAATGTGGATCGGCATTTAAAAACTTTGAGTACCCCTGCCCTAGGCTGAAGCCTAGTTAGCCTATAGGAAAATCCGGCCCTGTGTCTAACAACTATACTGCTATCAGGACCTGAACTCTAGCACTTTATTCTAGTAATTTAAGACTACCAACACTTCATGCAAAACACTGTAATAACTGATCAGTCAATAGAATGAACTGTCTTCTTTTTATGTGTAATGTTAAGTTAAAAGAATCCTATAAAAACTTTCTTAAACACTGTTTTGTTAGTAAGTAACTTTTTGGGGTAAATGTAATTCTTTTTCTATCTGACTTAAAAAGCATATTTTTTAAATGATGTTTACAAGTCAAATTTCCTTCAAAATAAAAATGGAATGTGCTCATCTACTTTCTCAGATACCCGCCATGACCCGGAGCACAGTGAGATCATTTAACATTGTATTACATACAGCACCACATTTCACTTGCTTGCCACAAAACTGCACACTGGGACTTGCTCATTCTTGTACTGCTCTCTGCTGAACTGCAGAAATATTACAGTTGCTAGCTTAAATCCACTGCAAATTCCAAAATCCAATTCTAATAGCAACAAAGCAGTGTATTTCTGTCAATACATTCACAGTAAAAGTATAAAATAAATTACACTGGAGCTAGCATTCCATTCATATTCATTATAACAAATGTGATGACAATGAGCCTATAAAAAGAAAAACTGGGATTTAGTCTACAGTCTATTAAATTGACTCAAATTGGAATGCCATTCATTCAAATTAATTTCATCACCTTTATGAGGGGTTCTATCCATGTCTTTGGGTAGATAATACAACAGTACTGCATATTTCATATTTAGGTACAGACAAAAGAATTTCTGATTTATACATTTAACAAGGTAGTCGTGCCCGTCAAGGACGGGCTGCAGGCAACTTTTATCAGTGTTGCAGGGTAAAAGTCATTAAGTGCAAAATTATTTGTACCATGATTAAATTTAGTAATAAAATGTTTTTTGTTGTGGGATCGAACCACCGACCAAGGGTAGTGTGCACCTGAGCTGTATGGATCTTAGTTCCAAGGCAATAATAAACATAATGAAAGTTGTTTCTAGTTTAAGTCATGTATGAAAGTGTTACATGACATAAAATGAACGACTTATCTTTATCAAAATAAAATTATGAATCATTAACACAATCAATGCATACTTAACGAATACGTAAACTATGTTTATTTAAGTATTTAAGTGGATATCCCTGGGTATACTACATTATTGATGTAAAGACCATCTTGATCCTCGTGGCAATCTTTTCAAACTAAGAGATTGATCTTCTTTCTTGAAGTTGCTCGAGATAAGGCAACATACAGTGTTTCTTAGAAGTTGAGCTTGAATTTCAGACGCAGACGCATTTGCTCGACTTTCTCGAGTTGGAATGCGATCTTGTTGACGACTTGAATTTGCATCTTCCTCGTTTTTATGAAGTCTATTTTCTCGTAGTCTTTGTCGCTCTTGCTCTCTTCTTTCGACAATTTTAAGTTCAGTTGCATTTAAACGATTCTCTCGTTGTCGTAAACGTTCTTGTTCTCTTCTCTCAACAATTTCAACTTGAGTTGCGTTTGACCGACTTTCTTGTTGTCGTTGCCGTTCATGTTCACGTCTTTCAGCAACTTCAATTTAAGTGGCAGTAGAACGTTTTTGTTGTAATCGCAGACGCTCAATTTCGTGCGGTTGCTTCTGTAAGCTGCAACTCATTGGCGTTCATTTTGTCTCTGTTGCGAGATTTGAACACAAATAACAAAAAACATTTTATTACTAAATTCAATCATGGTACAAATAATTTTGCACTTAATGACTTTTACCCTGCAACACTGATAAAAGTCGCCTGCAGCCCGTCCTTGACGGGCACGACTACCTTGTCGTACTGTACGTCGCTGTTTATTCCACAGTTTTTGTTCTTCAGTAAAAATTCTTTTTGGTTTCTTCGTTTTTGGCAATTCTTGAGGTGTAGTTTGAGCACTTGAAATATCCAAAATCTTATTTCTTTTTGCATTTTCGTCTTCTTCAGTCGAGTGACTTCCTTCAGCTTTTCTTTTAATCCGATTGGTCACTCGCTTCCCAGTGCTTCGTTCAGCCAATCAAAACACTGATGTAAACGTACCAACCAACCAACCAACAGACAGACATGCTGAAATATATATATAGATGGCAATGCACAGAGATGTGCATAACTGGCTGGAGGTAGTTTGAAAATCCCAGCATATCTACTGCAAGGTGAAGTCTGTGAGTCCTTCAGAAATCTTAAGACATTTGACCAACTGCTGTTAAGATTTACCATTGAAGGCATTTTCTGCCTCAACAACTTCCACAATAATGATAACTATAACCTATACTGCACTTATACACACTTTCCCTTAAGATTTTTTTCTAGTGACAATGACAATGTAAATCTTTTTCAGATTAGTGTGGTTATAAATACTATCACAATAAAATTACTGACTGTTGTCTCTATGATGGAGAAGTGTCTCATAAAAAATTGGTGTTGCCGGTGTTTTGGCCCCGTCTCCCAAAATGCAGAACAGGAATGAGAGTGCTTGATGATGAATTGATGGTTGAAATACTACACGTCTATGAGAATTAGACATTAACTAGATTCCAACTAAATATCAGCAAATAGACTCCGAAAGGAGGTCAAGAGAACAGGTGATGAAACAGACAAATTTACAAAAAGTAAATATTTACAAAAAGTAATATTAACTTAGAGACTCGATATGAAAGTTACTTTGGATAAGATAGTAACATTAAAATGTGAAAAGCTGGAAGAAGGTGAATACTTTCTATAGGCACTGTAAATATAATTAATTAGAAAGACTGAGGCATGAATTTTGAATTGGGGGTGAAGCTTGCTAGCAAAATTGGATTTTGTCACCCAAAGATTTTTGGCTTTTATGCAAATTGTACAGCCATGTACAGGGAGTGAAGTGTGAAAAGAAACATTGAGGAATACAGAATTTGGTTAAGGCCAGAAAAAGTACTAGAGGCCAGAACAACCTAGAAAAGGGCTTGCAAAATGTAATATAAAAGCTCAGTACTTCAACATGATTATTAAGGAGATACCCACAGTTACTCATAAGCAGAATCACATTTGCATTAACCCCCTTCCTACCCTTTGACACATTGAACAGGCTGTGTCTTGAGCAGAAACCACACGTAGCTAATGGAACATGTGCACGGCATGAAGCAGTGTGACTTCTGGACAGCTTTTATCAATGGGATGCAAACTGTGTGAGGTTAGAGTGAATAGTCTAACAGCAGACAAGAACAGCTGGAGAAAAAGATGACAAAATATATTTCCCCCTATATATTCACCTCTGACTGAGTTTAAAATGGGAAGACAGGAAGTATAGCATATGAAGCCTAATGACAGCTAAAGTTCGATCAAAAAGATTTATTTTGTTTTTACAATGGATACAGATCTAAGTTTCTTATTGGTAGGGATTCTGTTAAACTCATACATTAAGTATTCTTCTGCTTACAGGGACAATGCGCACATCAAAAAAGTCGCAAAACAACAGGAAATTTAACACAAACTGATTAAGTGTTACATCTGTATCTTACGTGTGATCTGCGTGTGCAAAATTGCTTCATCCAATTCGTTGTCACAGCAGGGCCAGAGCCTATCAGCTGCAATGGTGCATAATGTATTAAGTGGTTACTTTTTATTTATTTATCTACTAGTTCTCTGGTGGAGTCATACTATTTCAAACAAATAGAAACATGTGTTCCAACTTTTATGTTCATAGCTTGATGTAAAGATGAATATTTTGAGATAACAGAACCCTAGTTAAAAAAGAAGGAAATGTTTGTGCATTTTATGTTAAGACTTCTACAATGAAAACAGCATTAGAACGTTTACTTTCAAAAACAGTACATAACTGTAGCTATTTATGTGTTGGCCAATGAAGTGCCAAATGCTCTACTTTTACCACCTTTATTCAGTAGAAAATCTGAATAAAGTTAAACAAACAAGAAAGTTCAAAAAGATTAATAAAAAAACTTAATTAATATGTCCTTATAAAATGAATAAAGCAAAGGCTTTATTAAAGAAATCCCAAGGCACACAGCACTTCACTCAAAGATCTGAGGCAAATTAGTATAGTATAAAATTACATGAATGCCATCATGAGAATGCTGGAGTTTGTCGCAGCACTACTTAAATGGGGGCGGCACGGTGGCGCAGTGGTAGTGCTGCTGCCTCGCAGTAAGGAGACCTGGGTTCGCTTCCCGCGTCCTCCCTGCGTGGAGTTTGCATGTTCTCACCGTGTCTGCGTGGGTTTCCTTTGGGTGCTGCTGTTTCCTAGGTGCATTGGTTGGTGTGTGTGTGTGTGCCCTGCGGTGGGCTGGCACCCTGCCGGGGGTTTGTTCCTGCCTTGCGCCCTTCAGAGTGGGGCAGGGTTTGATGGGAAGAAGAATGATTTGGTGCCATCTTTAAAAACAATGATGCTAAAAGGGATCACAATCATCTGTGTTTATTGGTTTCTACACTTCACACTTTATTGGACTATAAATACAACCACAGATGATTGCAGTTCTTTCTGGATTTGTGTGCTTGTCCTGTGCCTGTTTGTTCATGTTATTTCATCTTGGTTGTAAACGTCTGAATCTGTGAATCCCTCCCAAACACGTCAAATCTTCACATAACAATTGGAACCTGGTAAGACAAAACTATATATTTCATTCAGTGGGCTGTTCACAGGATTTATTCATTCTACTTACCATCGTCACCCGCACCAGCTGTACTGGACTTTGTTTGGACTGTTTTGTGTCAATTGATTATGATATAGTGCCTAGTGTTTTGTTTTGTTTCATCTGTTCAGTTTTTGTTAAATAATTATCGCTGCTGGCGGAGTTTGGGTGGGATTTTGCATATGTGCCATTTGTTTCTTGCTTTCTTCATTTAGTTAATATATTCTTTATCTATTCATTTTAAGTTGCTTTATTATTTGTTTCTTTTTAAAGTGTGTGAGCCATGTCAAGGCTGTGTGCACTCCTGGGGTCCCAGAAATAAAATAAATAAATCACTGTTTTAAAAACAGTAAGAATCTGAGCAGCTCATCCCGACAACTACAAGTTTTCATACAATTTTATTACCCTAAGTTCTTGTCTATAAGCCGCGGCTTATCTAAGGAAAAAAGTTGTGAAAATGAAAAAATAGAATATCGGCTTATACATAAGTCCGGTTTATACAGTAATCCCTCCTCCATCGCGGGGGTTGCGTTCCAGAGCCACCCGCGAAATAAGAAAATCCGCGAAGTAGAAACCATATGTTTATATGGTTATTTTTATATTGTCATGCTTGGGTCACAGATTTGCGCAGAAACACAGGAGGTTGTAGAGAGACAGGAACGTTATTCAAACACTGCAAACAAACATTTGTCTCTTTTTCAAAAGTTTAAACTGTGCTCCATGACAAGACAGAGATGACAGTTCTGTCTCACAATTAAAAGAATGCAAACATATCTTCCTCTTCAAAGGAGTGAAGCAAACAAATCAATATGTCTGTTTGGCTTTTAAGTATGCGAAGCACCGCGGCACAAAGCTGTTGAAGGCGGCAGCTCACACCCCCTCCGTCAGGAGCAGGAAGAGATAGAGAGAGACAGAGACAGAGTTTGTTTTTCAGTCAAAAATCAATACGTGCCCTTCGAGCTTTTAAGTATGCGAAGCACTGTGCAGCATGTCTTTTCAGGAATCAGCTTTACAAAAGATAGCAACGTGAAGATAATCTTTCAGCATTTTTAGACGAGCTTCCGTATCGTCTAGGTGTGCAAACAGCCCCCTTGCTCACACCCCCTACGTCAGCGCAAGAGAGAGAGAGAAAGTAAGCTGGGTAGCTTCTCAGCCATCTGCCAATAGCGTCCCTTGTATGAAATCAACTGGGCAAACCAACTGAGGAAGCATGTACCAGAAATTAAAAGACCCATTGTCCTCAAAAATCCGCGAACCAGCAAAAAATCCGCGATATATATTTAAATATGCTTACATATAAAATCACAATTTAAATGACCGCTACGCGCGCGTGTTGACTCGGCGACGCCCAGAGCAGAAAGAACGCGCTCCGGCCGCTCCAACCGCGCCATGCGGGGAGTGAGAGAGACGCCAATATCTCACACTCTCTCCCCCCTTAAAGAAATTAAATGGGTGCGAGTGAGACCACTGACCTCCCTCCCTTCTATTAGTTATAGGTTATAGTACGTTCGGCTTATCCATGAGTCCGGCTTATCTATGATACGATTTTATTTTAAAAATTCGTATGATTTTTGGTCTCCGGCTTATACATGAGTCCGGCTTATAGACAAGAACCTAGGGTATATAAGAATTCAGATGGTTGAAGATCATAGTGGGATGTTTGTACTGGGTAGATCATTAGCCCAACAATGGCATCAATATGGTAAAAGAAACCCAACTCCTACCTTATGTAACTACTAATGGTGTCACTTATGTCCAGCATGTTATCAAATTGATGATTTTGGATCAAGCAGGCTGAAGTGTTTGCTGTTGGGCTGTTACATCACCGTGTAATTTTTGGTTATAATATACTGATGGAGGCACACCATTTTATATTTAATGTCAGCAGTTTAAGTCATGCATTTTTAGGATGTAAAATGCTGGGTGTGAATCTGCAATGAAGTGATAAACTTTCCATTCTAATATCGGACAAAGTGTCTTATCATTTAGCTTCTAGTTTCACAAAAAAGAAAGCAGCAGTTGGGTACAAAATATTAAAGATTCTTTGGTGTTAAAATGAAGACTGAAAATACAGGTAGTCCCCAGGTTACGGACACTCGACCTACGACTTACAAACGAAGCTGCAGCATGCGCCTCATTAACTGCCGCTCCGTCATCTTTGGCCGGAGAACGCTGCAAGTAGTGGCTGGAGGGGTGCGATTTCGCTGCTTGCGCAGTGTAGTGTTCCTGTGTCCCTCGGGTGGCTCCCGGCGGCAAGCGAGCGGTGACCCGTGATCCATAGTCATTGGGGCCACAGCTATCGCAAGTGTGCAGGACAGAGGCTTAATGGGGCGGTTCTCTGTCCGCCCACTATGCCACCGCAACTACTGCTCCTGACTGGACGCAGGCTGGATGGAGCGATGTAGGGCATTTCACTGCCCGCCCACTACACACGGCTCCCCCCGAATCGTTTTCAGTGGGCGGCTGGAAATGCTGCAAGTGGTGACCCGGTTGTGGCTGAACGGAGCGGTGGTGGGTGATTTACTACACAACTTTGGCCACACCGTGTTCGTTCTCGGTGGGCGGACGCACGCTGCAGCCTGCATACAGTAGTGGAGGTGACTGTGTGGTGGGTGGGTGGTGAGCCGCCTCTCGCTACTCCCATTCTTTCTCAATAGCAAGCCTGCTTGTACTGTTACGTACATAGCAGGAAGTTGTCTCTTGTCAGTACACCAGACGTGCTGACGAGGGATGCCTGCCTGCTGTGATAGCGTGTACAGTGCTGTGCAGAAGAGCTCATCTTAACCTTTTGTCTTCACCCTTCAAGAATGTCTCTGAAACAAATCTGATGCAAGTGCTGGTGATACAGTAAAGAAGAGAAAAACCATCACCACTGAAAATAAAGTAGAAATAATAAAAAAAGGTCAGAGAGAGGTGAAACTCCATCATTCATACAGTCGGTCAACAATAGCATTTATTAAAATAATGTACCTGTTCCGACTTACATACAAATTCAACTTAAGTACAAACCTACAGTCCCTATCTTGTACGTAACCCGGGGACTGCATGTACTGCAAGATAACAAGATCAATGTATACTCATTCTTTAATTAAGCACTTATTTCTGCAACAAAATCATATGCAGGAGACATATACTGTATAAACAGCATTTTTATGATGAACTGAAGGAAAGTATACAGGGAGATGCATGAGAGATTGAGACATAAAAAGTGAGAACTACTGGAACTGGATTTGTCTGTGCTCATACTGTAGAAACACATGCTAACAGTTTTACTATCCACTGTGTCCGTACTTAAAGTGCTCTGGAATGGGGTTTGTTCTAGGAAGGCTGTTTATAAAACTAAGGTTTTAAATGTTGTTGTTTTTTTTTTTCAGACATGCCCATCATCGTTCCAATCTGAAAAGGAAAACCTGCCTATCTAAACAGTGAATAGGTACCAAACAATTTGCCTACCTTGTCTGATTTCATTAAGCTCACCAGTTCAGGCTTCTACACTTTTTGTTCACCACTGCAAGGTGTTGTTATTCTCACAAAAAAGGTTAGCAACTGAATAATTAGGTCATGTATGTAGTCATGTGAAACTCAATTTGTGTTCTTTCAAGTAAGTGTCTACTACTGAAAACTTACCCATATTTAAAGACTGGTCAGAAATCTTTCTATAAGGTAATAATAATTCTGCTACTTGTTATGTACGGATACATCACCTGCACTCCTGCTGGAGGCTGCTTGACTTTCCTGTCACTGCTGACACATTTCAAACAGAGCATCGCGTAATCTACCCACTGAACTGGGAGAGTGCAAATATCTTGTAATTCACAGAGCAGCTCTGTTCCATCTGCAGATGTACAGTCTGGAGTCACAGGAGGAATACTGATGTGATGATTAGGACAAGGCTAGTAAACTAAAGGCTGCAGCCATCCGTAGGATCCCTGCTGCATTCCCCCTTTAAGGGCAAGAGATGGGTATGCATATGCTGCTGCTTATTGCAGTATTGACAGAAGAAATTACACATTTTTGTTCCACTGAAATAAATACAGATTTTGCACCTGTATTACGTTTGTTACACTGATACTGTTTATCAACAGCAAGAAGAGTTTTACTAAGTAAAAAGAGTACAGAAATCCCCAACAGCAAGCTGCAAAAACTGCATGCAATCATTATTCAGAAGAGTTAGTAAATGCTTTCTACTATCTTTAATAAGAAGCAGACACCAAATTAGACATAATCGATTTTCACACTCCATTGATTCTACTCAACAGTAAGTACAACTTGAATGGGGTCAAGAAATACGGACTGCCATTTATTTACTTATCACCAGCCAACCTCCCAGATTTCAGCCTAATAAAAAAAGTACAAAAGAGCTGGGAAATATTAGTTGATTTCCATGCACAAATCCAACTGTTAGGCAGCCAAAGATAGCTAAGCCTCTCTGACACTCCTGAGGTCATCTTTTTGGAATTACGATGAAGTACACAAAAAAATAAACTAACTGGTAGCTCCTAAATGTGTATAAATAAATAAAACTTTTGAAATATTTGCTTTTAATGAAAAGTGGGAGTCACACACAGCAAACTGTAATACCTAACTAAATAAAATGAATTCAAATTTACCTAGTAAATGTGGGCACACATTTTCTCAAAATTATTAACAAAAAAAAAAAAAGAAACCAGGATGATGGATCTGAATTAATAAAAAAAATAAATAATTAAACAGTCTCTTTGAGCATTCTGATCTGCATCTTCATAACCATGTGCCACAACTACAATTCATAACCAGCATTAAAGAAGCACGAGACACTATGAAATAATGCTGATAGGTTTATTACTATTTCCAATTATTTTCTTCATTATGGAAAATAAAAGTAAAAACGATCTGCACAGATACATGGGAAATAAAAAAAGACATTGTAGCTGCATGGATCCAAGACTTCAAACAATGTACAAGCCACCCCCATGCTATTACTATGAGTGCGATGATACATTTTTTTTTTCACCTATTGCTATTTGTGGCCATTCATTGTATTCTGTTTGTAGTTATCATTCCATATTCATTTTTTGTTGTAGGAGGTACAGTAGTACAGTGGTTAGCACCACTGTGCCACAGCTCTGGTCACATTTTTGGCCACAATAATCAGTTCAGCATAGTTGGCAGATGCTTCCCTAGCCTCAGGAACACTGAAAAGACCACTGCACCATTATGATCCACTCAAAACTAGTTCAATTCATCCATCCATCCATTTTCCAACCCGCTGAATCCGAACACAGGGTCACGGGGGTCTGCCGGAGCCAATCCCAGCCAACATAGGGCACAAGGCAGGAACCAATCCCGGCAGTTCAATTCATCCTTGTTTATTTCAATGCATTTCACAGTGTTCGGCAAAGACTTTTCCCAAACATTTCTACAATTTCACCAAACGCTCGAAGAAAGTCTCCATGGGGTTCAGACATGACTAATTTGGATATTACTTGATTGATTTGACTCTAAGCTATCTGTTACTCTGTACAAATAATGGACTTGGATTGTCACTGAATGGTCAGTAGCCTGGTGTACCTAACAAAATGACCACACAACATATGCGGCCAACAGTGCAGGCGCCTCTACACAAAGAGCTTCAGGGTGACAACACATTCCTCACTATCCCTAAAATTACAAGAACAATTTCTGAAACATTTACATTATTAGAATTTATGATTTGAAAAATGTTAAGCAGTTCTCACTCACAAAGCACCAAGTGGACCCTCACTAACATGTACAGCGATGCCTCTGTTGATGGCTTTCAGATTGGTCTTTTAATAGGTTTTAAACTGCAGTGATATTTCTGCCCTCTCACAGATATTATAGTAAGTGGAGTAGAATAAAGGCTGTGATGAGTGCCAGTGAAAAAAGCACACTGCTGAGATGAACAAAGAAAACAAAACAGGATTTTGTCACAACATTGTTAACAAGAAAGGTTGATGTGCGGAACAATAAAAAGTACTGCTGCTGAGATTAAAGTCCCTCGATGATATGGCAACCAAATGTGGTCCTCAGAACACAATCATTGGGAAAGCAGTTGTTTTCTACCTTACTGTGACCCTCTTCATCTGCTAGTTGGTAAGGCTGTGACCTGAAAGACGGTTTAATTTTTTGGTTTCTTCCTGAATGACACATGTCATTCTCAAGTAATGTAGTGCGTACTCACTCCAGCTAAAAATAAAATTACATTTAGAATAGCATCTATTTTACATTTTATGAACCTGTTTTGTATTGCATTATGAATTATTATCATCAGCAGAATACCTTCCAATTATCAGTATACTATATAGTTTCCTTGAATTTTAAAAAGCAGGCTTCAAGGGGGGAATGAAATAAAAAAAAAAAAAAAAAGCTCCGGCTTGTGAACTGAATTCTTGTCTGTCTGAAATAAGTCACCGTTAAATGCTCTTAGAGATACTATTCTGACTTCCTTTGAAGTACTGCTCCGTGATTAGAATTTATTTCCACTAGCAATTGCACCAACAGGATTATAGTTAATATTCTACACAGGTAGGAGCTGTGCAAATCCATGCTCTCTAATACACACCTTCAATGATATTACTACAACACAGGCTACACGCCATACAACCTGCTTACTAATTACCTGCTGTGAACTATCACAAAGGAAAATAGTTACAGCCTGCAGAAAACGTGCCAGCCAGCTCCTACATTCTCAAACCTTTGCTTTAATTGACTGTTACCTCATTTCGCTTTGTTATTCTCCTGGCAACAATGAGCTGGATCATCCCTCGCTTGTTGCCTTCAACTGACATAGACTTCCGCAGTGTTTCCATGGCATCTTGATTGGCTTTCCCCAGCAATGATTCCCCGTTCACAGCTATAAGCTGGTCATTCACTCGAAGTCGACCGTCCTGGGAATTAACAGAGGTAGAAAAAGGTCAACCTCTTTTTAAGATTAAATGTGAAAAAGGTGAACATCTTTTTAAAAAAATTCTTAAAAAAAATGTTTTTGATTTTAAAAACGAGAAAAAAGAGTGAGCTAGGAATTCAAAATCTTTATTCATAAGCTGCATTTGTTTTATAAATAATAATACTTAGGAGCATGGTGGCACCGTGGATAGCAGTACAGCCAGGTAGCTCCAGAGTCCTGCACACTAATCCATGCCCAGGCACAGACAATGAGGATTTCCCATGTTGCACCTGTGTGTGTATGAACCCCACTTTAAGACAAAGACATGCAAGTAAGGCTGATGGGCAAATCTAAACTGTCCAAGTGTGAGTATGGATTGTGGGGACACAAGTATGCCCTGTTACAGACTGGTGCCCGGTGCATGGTTGACTTCCACCACATACTTAATAGTAATGATAATGATAAAAACTAGGCAGGACAGTGGCAAAGTGCTTGGCTTGCACTGCTGTCTCACAGCTCCAGAGTCTGTGCTCAGATCCTGGTCAGGGCAGTGTATGTGTATCCATTTTTAACTATTAAAGCAAGCAAAAAGCCAAACATGATAAAAAGATAAGGTATATATGGTAAAAACCTGCCTTAAATGCTGCTCCTCCATTGATTATTGACTTGACAAAGATTCCCAAGTCGGCATGATTCTCTTTCGATCTGTTGCCTTTAACACTCACTCCAAGGCCAGCAGATCCCGAATCATTCAAGGGAATCTCAAATGTTAAAAATTCTCTGGTTCCATCTGGTGTAAGAACAAGGTCATCTTCTTCAGTCTTCTAAAACATGTAAGAAAGGGAAAGAAAATTCACCCCAAAATGTTAATTATGTTAATGTGTGACAAGGGCATGTAGCAACATCTTTAGCATATGCAAAAAGAATTTGGAAAAGGAAAGAAACCCAAAAGTTTACACTACTACAGTCTAGAGTGGACATTTAAGACCATCTAATTTTCACCTCTGGTATATGTAAAATAATCAAAGCAGTAACAATCCAGTAACGCTTCACTGAGGGTGATAATAATAGTCATTACAGCATCATGCATGTACCACAGTGGAGCGTGTGGCTAACTTGCTTTAGCAATCTTACATGGCAGTTTTACCTACTCACAAGCAAGTGATTTAGTGTTCTTTCAGAAAAGAAATACAAAAAAAATGTAAAACTTATAAAGCTGAAATTCATATTTAAGCAGAACTCACACTCTTATTTGTGCTAAAATGAAGGATATTAAAAGAGCACGGAGTGGTTTAACATATGTTCTAATTTATCACTAGTTAGGTAGGACACCAGAGTCCCTCCTTGGTCAGATGAAAGGTTTCCAAAATAACCAGACTCTTATCGCTCCAGACTGTGTGAAACACAGGAGGCTCTGCTGAGGAGCAGTGGGATCGCTTTGCCAACTGAGGATAAAAAGCTTTTTAACAATTATTCTCTTTTAAATATAAATTGCAAAGAGACTGTACAAAACGCAAGTCAGCTGCAACAGCCTTTAGTGAATTAAGACAAAAAAATCTTTGGAGTCCACTTTGCAGCACATACTTTTCCTTCTGGGTGAGCTGCCAGACAGGTAGCTGGGGACCTTTGGGAACACTCGTCTGTTCAGCACCTGCTTGTTAATCGAAACCCAAGAAAGCACGCTTTGTGTGGACACACAGCCTGCTGCTCCAAAGACAATAACGCGCAACACTTGTTAAGCTTGCCAAGTGCAGATTTTTCCAGGTTTAGCATAAAAATGAGAAAGAAGCAAGCAACACTATTAATGCTGACTTTATTGAACTGTATTTTCTAATCAGCATCTCTGATCTTCAAAAGGTTTTCATAAGTATTTTCAAGTTTTGCCATTTCTAGACTTTCCATAACCAGAAGCTGTTCATATTTAGAGTAGCTTCTCCACCTATACAGCACATCAAGTCCAGAATCTGGGTTTCTATGGCACATAAACGTGAAAAGATATTTGCCTTTTTTTTCAGTCTATTTCATGAATAACCCATTCACATATAGTAATTAATGCCCTCCAGCCACTGTTAATCATTCACATTCACATGACCATTTTCATCACTTGTTTTAGCTGGCTGGCTCGGTGCACTCCACCTTGCATATTTTCCATGACCAAGGCTCATTTTTGTCTACTAATAGAGGCCTCTAAAGGTTGTAAATCACTGTACCACTATAAAGAAAACTCCTGACTGGTGTATAGAATTACACTGTGAACCAATTATAATGTGTACTTCTACCAAAAATAAGCAGAAGTGCCAATAAAAACAGCAGCCATTTCTGTATGGGTTATGTGAGATAACACATCAGACTACAATGTGAGCAATGTGCAACAGCAGTATTTAAGCAGTCTATTGAGAAACAACTAAAAAATAGGCAATTGTAATTATGAAGAGAGGATTAAAATCTATCAAAGTCTATTTTTTCAGTGTTAAGGGGTTCCTAAAAGCAACCAACAAGCAATGTCCCGTATAACACAGTTAACGTTTAAGAACCTAAAATGGTGAATCTGTTCTCTGAAGGAGAAAATAAGGTACCACTTACCCTAAACATTTTTTTCTAAATTGCCTGGGTATTTGATAAATGTCAACCAAAAATTTGATTTACAAAATGTGTTGATTGAGCAAGTACTGGGGTGTTAGCCATTAAGAATGAAGTGAAAAGTCAAGCAAAATGACACATTTTATTGGCATTGGCATCAGCATTAAAGACCAACTTCGCATAAAAAATTTGTGATAAACATTTTCTTTGATACTCGTAGGTAGCACATACTAACATCTTTTTATTGGCCTTCAAGACAAGAAATACTGTATGCAGCAGATCACTACTTAATAGTTTTGATACTCTCTGATAACACATCCGGATGGGAAGCCCTACAATGATATTTTGTTATCTACTACATTTCTTTATGTAAACCCTACATAAAATGCTTTTAACTCTGAAATGCTTAAATATATTATAAAAATAAACAAATAATAGCTGATTAAATGCTCTAATGCCAATGGCTATCACTATCATAAGACAGATTAGTTGTTCTTCTGGAATGTAAAACACAGTTATCACAATTGTACAAACTGTAAAGGAACAGAGAAATCTATAGAATACTAGCGACATGCTAATGAACTGCAGCGGCAGTTTTTAACTCCCAGATAAATAATGGTGCATGAGTGACGTCAGACATGTGGATTAATAAAATGCAATGCAGGATAGATACAGGTGATTACAGGTGTCTTTTCCTGAAGGAGATTAGTTGTGTAATCAGATTAAATTACAGAATACAGATGAAGATGATGGAAAATTTAAAGGAAGTCAAAAAATGTTGTTACAGTATAATTCCAAACGATAAAATAAGCTGAAATAAATCCTAAAATGTCAGAAATAGATGTAAATACTGAATGGTGTACATACCCAACATTCTAGAACAATTTGGGATAATATTTTTTTATGAAAAATAACTTTACAGTAAGAAACTATTTTTGATATTGTGGACATAATTGGCCTTCAGGATATATTGTGTATATGAAACATAAATAAGATCAAAATAACAAATAATTGTGATACTTGAAACCAAAGTACAATGAATGACATCTACTACCAACTACTCACTTCTGCAACCACTGACAAGCACTAAGATCACTCTTTTTCAGTCTATTAAATTTGAAATATTATGTTTTGATTGCTTTTTTTAATAATTAAATTAACTTTTTGGTGAGGTTTTTCTGAACCCCAAGTCATAATGTTGATCAATTAGAGAACTCAGGTTCTCTACAAATAGCCAAGAATCAATAAATCAATGACATCTACAGTATACAGCATTATATATATTGTGCAGATGTGAGATGACTTACAACATTCAAGGAGATTCTACAGAGGAGCGTTTAGGGAGGTGCGTAGCTAAATCTTATATATCCTTTTGAACGAGCAAATAGATATAAAAACAGTCTAATAGTATCAAAAGTGATCTTTTATATGCAAACTGTACACATATAATTATTTACATTAAATTAATTTTTATTGCCTTCGCTATTGCCAAGTAATATTACAAAAAGTTGTTAATTGAAACGTTTTCACTGTAAATATAAATGGCGAAAAACACATCTCCCACTCTTGCTAAACTTCAATCATCTTCAGGACGTCCTCTGGATTTGAGACGTGAGGTGAAATAATATATTCTTTCTAGGTCAGATAAAGGTATAAAGAACAAATCTTCACAGAGCCTTTACAGACAAAGAGTTCACTTCATCTAGTTTACAAGTGTTTTATATTCATGGCAATATACTTTTCTGAGGCAGATGAAGTAGGGAAAAAAAGCTCTCAAACCCCTTAAGAATTTCTCTATACATCATGTCTGAAACAATTAGCAACATTTTAAAATATTCCATTCAAGCCTTCTTTTGGTGACATAAAGGTCATCTGAAATGAATTTAGAAACCAAAAAGGATTCACTCAAGGATGTAATTGCTAAAAAGCCCATGAATGATAAATACCATACACGATTTTCTATACTCTCCATTTGGCAATGACGTATAATTAAGGCTGAATATTAAACTTCTCTTGTAAAGGAAAGCTCCCACAAGGCTTAATTACAAACATTATGTAAAGGTTTATAGAGGGCATTGAGATGGGTCAAGGTTAAAAAGTCTTTCAGCTCCTCATTCACATACTTAAAGATACCTTAGGTCATAATGGCAGTTAGTATGCAGACCTTGATTAAGCTTCTTAAGTTTATAACACACCTCATAATTTAAGCAGAAATGCTTTATTGAAGATCAAAGTCCATAAAAGCTATAAGAAAGCGAGGAAGTGATCATGTTCTCAGTTATGCTATTCTGGGCTAAATGCTTGTGATTTCTGTTTCACATACTGAAAGATATGTAAGTGATCAAACTGAAAACAGATGAAGAACTAATGTTTAGTTCATTTCGAAATAATAAAGTGACCACCAAATATCACCATCTCCAAATAACAAGTGTAGGACATACTGACATCATCCATTTTTCTAAGGCTAGGACACATGTTACGGCTTAAAAGGTTACTGCCACACACACTTATTGCAAGCTAAAAAGTCTCAGTTTGCATGGTGGGGCCCCTCACCAAAATGTAGCCTTTGTGTCTTATCTGATAGGATGATCAATACCATACCATGTAACAATGGATGGACATCTCTTGAAGGCAAGAGCTAGACACCAAGTTTCGAACAAAGAACCGTAACTCAAGTATGAGTAACATTGAAGGACAGAATTCTGTACCAGTGGTCAACAAAAAGAATGGGCTTATGTACACCCAAGGAACCAATTGCAGGACCTCTATTACATCCTTTAAAACCCTTATAAAACACAGATCGCCACTCTTATCAAGCTTACAGCTCACAGCCTGGCCATAACTTGGCTGTCCATAGCCAGAACTCCTAGCTTATAGGATGTGGCCGTAACAGAAACTGAAGCAATCCATTTACTCCGAAGGTCAACTGTGCTGGACTGGAAGGGTATAATACTTGTCTGTAATGAAGTTGGATGAAGGTACCATTAATGAAAATCTTGCTAAGGAAAAACAGATGCACAAGCAGAGAGAGACCACATACAAAAGGCCATGTGTTCATCCTGCTGAAAAGGCCAACTGACTGATCAACAATTGCTCAGAAAATGTGATTTTGCTAGCAACAAGAGAACCAAAACGGTGTGTATGAACCTCAAAAAGAAACTGCAGTTCTATCTACAACCAGAAGAAGTGACAAAGGTGAAGAAGGAGACAAGATCCTCAAACAAAAGAAAATGTGCTGAACATCTTTTCACGTGTCTGTAAAAAGCCAACTAATTTACACCATAACTATAAGTACACCCACTTTGATTCCATGATCTATTATGTGTAACAAGGCATCTAATGTATTGTAGTATTGGTGTAACCATAACTGAAAAGTAATGATAATCTTTGTCAGGAATATATTCAAGTTGAGTTTTAAGTCTTCCTAAATCCAGTAAGAAACTTTGGAGGGAGATAAGCCAGGGCAGTGACTAGCTTTGAGTAAATGAACGGCACTTGCAGGCAATTAAAGCTTCATGACCAGCTAAAGAAAAAGCTAAAGAACTGACAGATCAGACATTATGTGCCTTTTTCTATAAGGGAGAAATATTCAACTCAGTTTTTGTATTTTTATGTTTTGCGTTATTTGTTATCGTGATTTCATCTATATATCTATATACAGTATATGGAAGAGAAGGTCTGTGATACGGTTTGCATATTTGCAGCTGGAGATCCACAAAGGAAGAAAATGAATCATGTATCATAAAGTAGTTTTTATTCCTGAGCTTTCATATATATAGCCATCTTCTACTTTCCTTGTATTATAAATTATATTATTTTTGTCTGTTGGGGTTATTTGTGAAAGCAAGTCTACTATCATGTTGAACCATAACAGAGAAAGTGAAAGTGTTAATGTAGACTTTCACCGATTTATGAACCTCATTAATAAATATATCTCTTCATGTTTCTGAAGCCCCGTCCGGAAAGTGAAACAGAGCACCTTGTTAACTGTGTTAAATAATTACAAGCACTGCGGAAGGCAAAACTGATAATTAATTAACTGAGTGATTAACCCTTCTCTTCTTCCACACAGGTAGCCTGGACCAGAAGCCTCACCTCCATGTACATATGTTTTAAAGGATTATTTTTTTTTCCTTACAATCATGTGATTAAATAAAAAAGCACAAAGCACTCTGTGATCACTAAGTGAAATAATTTAAGCAACTCACAAGATTCAAAGATAACCGTCATTTGTTCTTGTTGCTTGACTGTAAAATAGAGGAGCTACAGGCAGGCACACTTGGGGTGGCTAGCACTGCAATGAGTGCAAGTCTCACTTAAAGTTAATAAAGTCAAGCCCACTCAGTGTTGTACTGCATTGTAGTAGAAATACTTCCAGTACTTGAGTATGTTTTTATTATGTTTCAGTCAAGTTTTGCCCCAGGTTGGGGTTAAAATTCCTCTTTTATATCTGTTTTATTCATTTTGCATTCTGTTTTGGTTATGTTAATGTCACTGATCTTTTACTTTATATGTGTCTATGTATGCATGTTTTGTGGATGCTCCACCTGTGCATCACCATCAAGGACAGGTGAAAACCCACAGTCCCTTGCATTCCTTTGAATGCACTAGGGTGGTTGGTGATTTCTCTTGAGTGTATTACTACTTTTAATTATGTTTTTTTTTATCTCTTTTGCTCTGATTTTCGAATATTCTGTTTTATTTTGTATTGGGACCAGATTCCTTTTGGGATTGACTATTTTTAAGGCACTGCTTTCTGTGTCTTTCATGCTCTTTGGATCTTCTTATTACAGAGGATTTTGTTTATATCTTTTATTTATAAGAATTCTTCATTTTTCCCTTGTGTGACTAGCCACAGATTTTGACAGCCTTTACCTACTTTAGTGGATATTCAGAGCAATTTTTAGGAAACGGTTGTGACTCTATGCTGCGTTCTTTGAAGTGTGCTTGTTGAGAATACTTTAACTTTACTTGGGCATAATATTTTCTGTCTAATTTAACTTTACTGCATTTTGAAATACAAATGGTCACTTTTATTCCAATATATTTTAGTAGATGCATTTATGATTGTAATAATAAACAAAAAAGTAAAAGAAAGCAAAAGGTCTACACATATACAGAAAATGTTTTACTCAGTCAATTATCTAAAATACAAGCTTCTCCCCTTTAGGAAAATTTGCACATGCAAGGAATCATAGATGATTTTCACAAGTGCACTGCTGGTGCATTTCATCTTCAATCATCTACACAGCCATTCCAAGTACACCACCTCAAAGCCCATAGAATGAGGCAGGGTTGGATGCTGGAGATTAGCAGTCCTAGTCTCTTATTTCAACTGCTGATGCTTCTCTGTCCAGACTCTGTCCTCATGGTAGCCTGTCGAATGGGGCAGACCTGATGTGCAGGCTGCAGAGGGGTGTGCTTGTCTGTACACAGATCATTGTTTACTTACCCTTTTTGTGTGCTGCTCACATGTCTTCTGATATTATCAGAAGTAGATTGGGAACTAGTTGAAAAAGCTCAAGAAAAAACTCAAAGACACTTCCACTGAGTGTGCAACAAGAAATAATGAGGTCTAGTGGAAACACTTTATTACACATTATTAGGGTTTAATTTTGTCAGTTTTCATGCAGGTTGGTGTTTTTGGATCAAAATTGGGGGTCATTATTGAGTTAAGGGAATGACTAAAATGTTTTCCAATTAAATTTATTGTAATTAGGTGTTCATGTTATGTACATTTTTAGAAAATGATTATCTCCTTTTCATTTAGAGCGTTTGGGTGTTTAAATGACTCTCCTATTGACATGCGCCCCCCCACTGTAGTATGACACAATTATTAAAATGTCCACTTATGCTGAATGTTACTGCTTCAAGCTGCAGGAACTTCTCTTATACTGTAGTTATTGCAATACATATTACACAGAAAAAGTAGGTAGTCCTAATTATTTTAACTTCCATGAGTATATGCAAAAATCATAGGGACAGCATGGTGATGGAGTAGCACTGCTATTTCCTTGCAACAAGGAGACTAGTGTCCAAGTCCCAGGTTCTCACTACCTGGAGTTTGCATGTTCTCCTCATGTCTGTGTGGGACTACCCTGACAGCACCAAAAACATGTGGGTTAAGAGAACATGTGATGGTAAACAGACCCTTGTGCGTGTGTTCATTCAAGACGGGTTGGTGCCTTGGCAGGGATTGTTCCTTCCTGAAACCCAATGCTTGCCAGGACAGGGTCCACCTTTCCTGTGACCCTACTGCTAAAAAGCGGGTTCTGAAACTGGATGGATAAGCAGAGTGATATAGAATGGGGTACTACATTTACTTGTACTTAAGTACAATTAATATCAGATACTTTAAAGCTTTTACTTGAGTAGTTTGCTCATGGGAAAATTTTTACTTCTATTGCTCCTTGTAACCCTAAACTGCATAAGCAGGTTAAAAAACAGATGGATGTATATAGGAGTTTCAATGTTTTCTCATACAATATTGTCACTGTTGTTTTTTGTTTGCTTTAAATTAGCAAAAAATGTTCAATGCCTGGAAACCAACCAGTAGTTGCCTTACATTTAAGAATGTCCATTCAATGGTAAATGGCACAAGCACTGAATGTGATTTTCCATTACCTTTAACTACTTGCTGATTGACTACAAATTATAAGAAGGTATAGCAGATCTTCCAATGGCAAAAAAACAACAGTGACAGTAAATGTCTATTTTCTGCTTGAGTCTATTTTATTTTCTGCTTGAGTCTATTTTCCACAGCATTTTGCAATGGAATTCAAAGATTGTAATTTCCATATAGCTTTGCTCATAAATTATGGAATACAATCTAAACAGATTTATCAAGCTCAAAATGAAAAGGGTGAAGTAAAATACTATTCTAGTCACTGTATACCTTTACCATGCCATTAATGCTACCCATAAGCTGAGTAAAAAAATGATTAAAGTATTTTTGTAATTAGTGATGAATTGCTAAAAGGTATTTTCACTATCACATATCAGATATCAAAAGATACTGTGCATCCGGAAAGTATTCACAGCGCATCACTTTTTCCACATTTTGTTATGTTACAGCCTTATTCCAAAATGGATTAAATTCATTTTTTTCCTCAGAATTCTACACACAACACCCCATAATGACAATGTGAAAAACGTTTACTTGGTTTTTGCAAATTTATTAAAAATAAAAAAACTGAGAAATCACATGTACATAAGTATTCACAGCCTTTGCTCAATACTTTGTCGATGCACCTTTGGCAGCAATTACAGCCTCAAGTCTTGTTGAATATGATGCCACAAGCTTGGCACACCTATCCTTGGCCAGTTTTGCCCATTCCTCTTTGCAGCACCTCTCAAGCTCCATCAGGTTGGATGGGAAGCGTCGGTGCACAGCCATTTTAAGATCTCTCCAGAGATGTTCAATCGGATTCAAGTCTGAGCTCTGGCTGGGCCACTCAAGGACATTCACAGAGTTGTCCTGAAGCCACTCCTTTGATATGTTGGCTGCGTGCTTAGGGTCGTTGTCCTGCTGAAAGATGAACCGTCGTCTCAGTCTGAGGTCAAGAGCGCTCTGGAGCAGGTTTTCATCCAGGATATCTCTGTACATTGCTGCAGTCATCTTTCCCTTTATCCTGACTAGTCTCCCAGTCCCTGCCGCTGAAAAACATCCCCACAGCATGATGCTGCCACCACCATGCTTCAATGTAGGGGTGGTATTGGTCTGGTGATGAGCGGTGCCTAGTTTCCTCCAAACGTGACACCTGGCATTCACACCAAAGAGTTCAATCTTTGTCTCATCAGACCAGAGAATTTTCTTTCTCATCAGGTGCCTTTTGGCAAACTCCAGGCGGGCTGCCATGTGCATTTTACTAAGGAGTGGCTTCCGTCTGGCCACTCTACCATACAGGCCTGATTGGTGGTCCTTCTGGAAGGTTCTCCTCTCTCCACAGAGGACCTCTGGAGCTCTGACAGAGTGACCATCGGGTTCTTGGTCACCTCCCTGACTAAGGCCCTTCTCCCCCGATCGCTCAGTTTAGATGGCCAGCCAGCTCTAGGAAGAGTCCTGGTGGTTTCAAACTTCTTCCACTTACAGATGATGGAGGCCACTGTGCTCATTAGGACCTTCAAAGCAGCAGAAATTTTTCTGTAACCTTCCCCAGATTTGTGCCTCGAGACAATCCTGTCTCGGAGGTCTACAGACAATTCCTTTGACTTCATGCTTGGTTTGTGCTCTGACATGAACTGTCAACTGTGGGACCTTATATAGACAGGTGTGTGCCTTTCCAAATCATGTCCAGTCAACTGAATTTACCACAGGTGGACTCCAATTAAGCTGCAGAAACATCTCAAGGATGATCAGGGGAAACAGGATGCACCTGAGCTCAATTTTGAGCAGAGGCTGTGAATACTTATGTACATGTGCTTTCTCAATTTTTTTATTTTTAATAAATTTGAAAAAATCTCAAGTAAACTTTTTCATGTTGTCATTATGGATTGTTGTGTGTAGAATTCTGAGGAAAAAAATTAATTTAATCCATTTTGGAATAAGGCTGTAACATAACAAAATGTGGAAAAAGTGATGTGCTGTGAATACTTTCCGGATGCACTGTATATTAAAATCCTTTTTAGTATGTAATGCTTTGAATATTACAAGCAAGTATTTTATGGAACAAACAATTAAATAAGCATAAAATGGAAATGTCTTTCAGCAAACCTCACATTTTTTATTTTTTGATGTAAATCATGATCACTGATTTTGTAATTCATTTAGACCACTTTGCAGAGATCTATTTTCACTTTAACACTGAAGAGTCTTTTTGTGTTGATTTGTGCCAAAAAAGGGCAAATTAAATCCACTGTGATTAAATGGTGTACAACAGTAAAATTTAAAAACTTAGAAGCGAGTACATACTTTTCTAAGACACTGTACCTAGACCACGGCCATTGTGGGGGATTGAACAATCTGTTGAGCCTGAAATTTCCATCCGTGCTTTGGTGAACCAGCCTAGCTAATTGTGGTTTTTCTTTTACATTCTGGACATTAGAATGTCCATTCATTCTATACACATTTGTTAAAAACTTCAAAAGCATGGGCTTTAATTAACAAACAGAATGAATTCAGCAGGGACAGCACGGTGGCGCAGTGGTAGCGCTGCTGCCTCGCAGTTAGGAGACCTGGGTTCACTTCCCGGGTCCTCCCTGCGTGGAGTTTGCATGTTCTCCCCGTGTCTGCGTGGGTTTCCTCCGGGTGCTCCGGTTTCCTCCCACAGTCCAAAGACATGCAGGTTAGGTGGATTGGTGATTCTAAATTGGCCCCAGTGTGTGCTTGGTGTGTGGGTGTGTTTGTGTGTGTCCTGCGGTGGGTTGGCACCCTGCCCAGGATTGGTTCCCTGCCTTGTGCCCTGTGTTGGCTGGGATTGGCTCCAGCAGACCCCCCGTGACCCTGTGTTCGGATTCAGCGGGTTGGAAAATGGATGGATGGATGGATGAATTCAGCAGGCTTCATTTAACCAGTATTTTTCTACTTTTAAGACAGATTGTGATATTGCCTGATGCTGACTATATGTCATCTACCCATTACTTTGAAAGTGTATTTATTTCAGGGAATTCTTACTTTGGATATTATTTTAAATAATGTTGAAGTTGCTACCTGAACCCTGTTAATGAGAGAAATAGCAGAAATAGAGATCATAATTTTTCCATTTATATAATTAATTTTTACAATCATAATATTTACACCACAAACTGACATCTCTTATAGCAACATCTGATATCACTCACTTAATAAGCAACATGCAAAATCTGGAGAACTCCCTGTGAGCCCAAACTGGAAGGATGTAATTTAACAACAGAAGTAGGAATAAAAACACGTCGTCAGTTGAGAGACAACATGCACAAAACAGTTCACAAATATTCAAATAAATATAATAATAATAAAAAATATTAAAAAAAGCCAAGATGACATTAATAATGCAGGATACAAACTAATCAAACATTGTACACCAAATAATAGCTAAGTGTATGAAAGACAAAGTTCTGAATTAGATTAATAAATAAAGAGAAAAAAAAGAGAAGAAAGCAATGAAAAAATAACACAGTTTGTGTACGCTTACATGTAGGAATATAAATGTAGATGTTAGAAACATTCATGACAATAAGGAACAATGAATAGGATAAGAACAGATTTTGTTAACAGTTTTACAACCAAATGCTGGAAGGTCCCCGGCCATTCAATAGTTACGTGTTTGATATTCAGTTAAGATGTTGTCACACACGTGTGCATGGGAGGCAGCTAAAGGGCTTGCGTAAGGGCAATTCCAAGTTAGACCGGGTTGTGGCAGAGTGCACCGATTCTTTTTCTCACTTTCCTGCAGACCATCAAAGGGAGATTCCACCTGGCTCTGTTGTCGTCACGTCCGGGCTCGAGCCTATGGCTGAAGACCCTTCTGAGCCCGACCCCTCTGACTTAACTTCCTGTCTTTTCCTTTAAAAGCCTCCACCTTTTCCTTATTCCCTCAGTTCTGTTTTGGACTCGGTTTTGTGCACATCAGTGCTATCATTTACTTACAATTTGCAGCCAGGAAACCAAATATACGGGTGGCTGCCCCAAACCTTGCTATGGCTCTTTGTGGAGTTTGTGACAATGTAAAAACTCCACTCAGTCTCTGACCTGAGCTGCACAATGCTACAAATTAAACAAATCAGACTGAGTCACCTCATTTAGAGATAAAAATGCCTGAAGTTTGTTTTGTTTTTTGTTTTTGTTTTCCATTTTTGTGTGACATCAAGATTGCATTCCGCAACGAAGCAGATAGTTGCACACAGACCCACTGTCAAAGTTTATTTCAAAATAGAGCAGATTTGGTACATTACTATTGTTATAATAAACTGTGAGCAGGATGATGTACTTCAGAATAAAGACTGCTTGTGAACTGCAATGCAAAGCCTGGTGACATCAAAATGCTCTGTTAAAAAGTCTGCAATACTGCAGAGTTCCAAAAGTATTAAAATTATTGCAGCCCAACCATTTGCTAATAATGGAGTGTGTAGCACAGAGACGTTAATCATGACAATGTGACAGGAACCCACCTGGCAATACCACATCAGTACTAACAACCTGATTAAAACTAAATGTATGTATTAATATCGGCTCAGTTGATAACACTATGCATCTGCTTAATCCATCATTGTAACGGCACCACCAGCAAAAAAAAGAAAATGTGCAAAATAAGGCAGAAATTGCTGAAATTTCTACCCACTAAGGGACATAAACATTATTTTTTTACAGTCTGAATACTCACTGAACTTAGAACTGAGGTGGCTATCCGAGCATGGGAAATCTTCTATTGCTGTAATTTTCAAACTACTTAGCTGTATCTTCCAACGTAACAGGGCATGTTTTAATCATTTTTTCCTTGAAGTTTGGTAAAAGTTACCACTCTCTTATGCTAACAATGAGGTATCTGTGACTTATGGTTAATTATGGCCAACAAAATCCACAAAATGAGTTATCGGTGAATTCCACAGATTCCATAGTTTTAAGGCTTCAAGATATAAAATAGAATTCTTCTTATATAATAATAGTACTCTTCACAGGCTCTGAGCAAAAGAAACCCAGAGGACGACAAAACCATCAGCCTTTCTTTTTTGATGGTAGAGGCAGGGTTTCGACATGGATCTAACCTTAAACATGTTATAAACGCAAAATTGATTGTACATTTCATCGAACTGTGTCTCACTCATTGTAATGTGATTTATAAAATTAGTCAATTACATTTTTAAAAATCATGGGTACATTTTATTCAGACATTCACATTTTTTTCCTTGCCAAGGAAAGTTTATAGAAGCAAAAGTGCCAGGATCCAATTACTGTAATCCTGTTTTAACATTTGCAAGCAGTAATTAACAACTCTATTGCACACACAGACAGATCATGTCAGACTACTCTTGGCAGCTGTCACGGGTCACCCCAGGTCTGTCCATAAACCTCCACTGGTGATTATTTTGAGATTATGTTTAAAAGCACACTTTGTTTTCACTGAGCATTTTAATCATGTACAAGTTTCAGATGTATTTTTCCCCTGTGACATTGAAATTAATTTTATGGATCAAAAATGAAGAAATGGAAGGAAAACTGTAATTTAATTTTACTTTTCAACAACCTTGCCTTTTTTAGTTGTACTGCTCCTAATTCTACTGTTATTGTTTATTTGTCTAAGTTGGCTGGCAATATATCTTACATTGAATGATCTTGCTACTTTGATCACTAATTGAGTTTTGCCTTGTAAAGCACCATATGACTCAGTACTATGTGAAACGTGCTATACAAAGTAAAAATTTAACAATTGAGTATTTAAAGCCATGTTCTATATACAGTCATATGAAAAAGTTTCAGAAACCCTCTTGATTATTTGGATTTTTGTTTATCATTGGTTGAGCTTTCAAAGTAGCAACTTCCTTTTAATATATGACATGCCTTATGGAAACAGTAGTCTTTCAGCAGTGACATTAAGTTTATTGGATTAACAGAAAATATGCAATATGCATCATAACAAAATTAGACAGGTGCATAAATTTGGGCACCCCAACAGAGATATGACATCAATACTTAGTTGAGCCTCCTTTAGCAAATAAACAGCCTCTAGACGCCTCCTATAGCCTTTGATGAGTGTCTGGATTCTGGATGGAGGTATTTTTGACCATTCTTCCATACAAAATCTCTCCAGTACAGTTAAATTTGATGGTTGCCAAGCATGGACAGCCTGCTTCAAATCATCCCATAGATTTTCGATGATATTCAAGTCAGGGGACTGTGACGGCCATTCCAGAACATTGTACTTCTCCCTCTACATGAATGCCTTTGTAGATTTCGAACTGTGTTTTGGGTCATTGTCTTGCTGGAATATCCAACCCCTGCGTAACTTCAACTCTGTGACTGATGCTTGAACATTATCCTGAAGAATTTGTTGATATTGGGTTGAATTCATCTGACCCTTGACTTTAACAAGGGCCTCAGTCCCTGAACTAGCCACACTACCTCACAGCATGATGGAACCTCCACCAGATTTGACAGTAGGTAGCAGGTGTTTTTCTTGGAATGCAGTGTTCTTCTTCCGCCATGCAAAGCACTTTTTGTTATGACCAAATAGCTCCATTTTTGTCTCATCAGTCCAAAGCATTTTGTTCCAAAATTAATCTGGCTTGTCTAAATGAGTATTTACATACAACAAACGACTCTGTTTGTGGTGTGAGTACAGAAAGGGCTTCTTTCTCATCACCCTGCCATACAGATGTTTTGTGCAAATTGCGCTGAATTGTAGAACAATGTACAGATACATCATGTGCAGCAAGATGTTCTTGCAGGTCTTTGGAGGTGATCTGTGGGTTGTCTGTAACAATTCTCACAATCCTGCTCATATGCCACTCCTGTATTTTTCTTGGCCTGCCAGACCTGGGTTTAACAGCAACTGTGCCTGTGGCCTTCCATTTCCTGATTACATTCCTTACAGTTGAAATTGACAGTTTAAACCTCTGACATAGCTTTTTGTAGCCTTCCCCTAAAACATGATACTGAACAATCTTTGTTTTCAGATCTTTTGAGAGTTGCTTTGAGGATCCCATGCTGTCATTCTTCAGAGGAGAGTCAAAGGGAAGCACAACTTGCAATTGATCACTTTAAATACCCTTTCTCATGATTGGACACACCTGTCTATAAAGTTCAATGCTTAACGAGCTAATCCAACCAATTTGGTGTTGCAAGTAATCAGTATTGAGCAGTTACATGCATTCAAATCAGCAAAATTACAAGGGGACCCACATTTATGCACAGCCAGTTATTCACATTTGATTTAATTATATACAACTAAATACTGCTTCACTAAAAATCTTTGTTCGGAAAACACCCCAGTACTCAGATGTTCCTAGGAAATGAAAGACATACCACTGTTATCTTTTTGTTGAAAGTAGAGTAAATTATTATGTAGGCTGAGAGCGGTTCCCAAACTTTTTCATATGACTGTATGTAATTAGAGAAACTTTAAATGTTTGGTTCTTCTTAAAAAGACATGCATATAAGATCAATCCTGTTTATTAAAAAGTTTACAAAGCAATGCTTTTCTACTTAAAAATTTCTAAATTGATATGACTCGTCTCTGTGTGTGCTTAAGATACATACAAATCAGAACCTAGTGGGATATTACATTTTTAGTCTTGAATAAGAAATGTCTCCAGTATTACATGCAAAGAAGAATGTAAAAGTCTACTTTGCACTCTGCATTCCACAACTTCCCATTAAGGTTCAGTAATATTTAGATCTAGTGACGGGGCATGTAAGATCATTCCGTTGTTCACAAAGTCACTCTTTAGTTTTAGAACACTCTTTAGTATTAGTTTAGCAGCGGGGTATGGAGAATTTTTATCCTGGATTGAACCTGGTCCTGTAAAATTGCCTCATATTCCTTGGTTGCTACACAGCCATGAGGACCAACCATCGGATTTAATGACTCCAAAATGATAACTACCCATACCATGTTCAACAAATGGAAACATATTCAGTGCATTTTCCTGCGCTGTATTAACTTGTTTTTTCTCAATTTCTAAAATACCATCTAAACCCTTATTCCATTTACAGAAACTGGGTTATTGGTTTCTGAGAAACCTGATTAACAGAGGTAGTTTTCTTCGGAAAAAACATGATAATGTGGCCATGCAAGCCCTTAACCAGGTTGCTGTTAAGGATTTTGTAGTCTGCATATGTCTGTTGCACTCTGTCAGACTGCAAATGTATTTTCTTCAGACACATTTTCAATAGCCAGGGGTAGAAGCGTCCACAAAACAAATTTCCATAGGCAAATGTTCAGGTGATCCCTTCTCATGGCTGAAATAATCTACTTCAGTATTTCAGAAATAGCTACATTTATGTTGAAGAGCTGAACGTACAGTGCTAAAATCAACAATACAATCTCAAGAGCAGTAGGGCAGCACATTAAATGTAATGTGCTTTACGTAGTCCAATTAATTTATAAAGTGATGTAATTGAAGTAAAATTTTATTTTATTATTATTATTATTCCAGCAGCACATCCAAACAGAAAAGAGTGTTCTGTGTGCCTTCTGGTATAAGGCATCAATTTGACGTAAATAATTTTTTCATCCATCCATCCATCCTCTTCCGCTTATCCGAGGTCGGGTCGCGGGGGCAGCAGCTTGAGCAGAGACGCCCAGACTTCCCTCTCCCCGGCCACTTCTTCTAGCTCTTCCGGGAGAATCCCGAGGCGTTCCCAGGCCAGCCGGGAGACATAGTCCCTCCAGCGTGTCCTGGGTCTTCCCCGGGGCCTCCTCCCGGTTGGACGTACCCGGAACACCTCACCAGGGAGGCGTCCAGGAGGCATCCTGATCAGATGCCCGAGCCACCTCATCTGACTCCTCTCTGATTTTTTCATGTTTTATAAATATATCACAGCATATTTTTAAATTCACGACAGCACTTAACTCTATTTTGCACTGTTTAATGACATCGGAGCATTTTGACAATCTCCCAAAGACTATCTACTCATGTAAATGCAGATTTTTTATAAGACAGGTTTCTGTCTTAATCGGGCTATTTTACCTTAATTCAGTTATGACTGATTTTCTCCTAATACAAAATGGATCAGTGTGTGGGAAACAGGTTGAAAGATGACTTGATTCAATAGACCATTTGACCTTATTAAGTGTTTAGGGCCCCTGGTTTTGTGTTCCTTATACCAGATTTTGCAACTCTTCTTTGTAAAGCTCATGGCATAGTTTTTGTTCAAAGTGGTTCACTGACGTGCCAATTTAAATGTCTGATAATTTTTTAAACCTGCATGTCCACTGTGTCTCTTTGTTGATGCAACTGGCACATTTTTGACATATGCTGTCATTCATTTTGAAACTTGACAAATTTGTGACTGATAAACCAGAATAACGACACTAACAATATAACGTCTTACGAATTGTGTTAGTTACCTCATGTTGCTTTGAAAACTTGCATATAAAAGTGCTAATTGTTAGTCCTCTTTCAAAGCCAACACATACTGCTAATTGGCAATCAACTTATAATGACTCACCTTTGCAGCTGCATTTGTAATTCTGATTTAGCTGCTTCAAAATTTAAACTCATTTTACATGTGATGTGAACATTATTTTCTCCCCCTTTATACACATACATACATACATACAAGTAGTTGGCTTTTTATAGATAAAAGCATGTAACACAAAATCAGATAGTTATGGGATAAATTAAGCCGCAGCAACATGGAGAAAGAGCAAGTGCAAGAATGGCAGAGCATGTGTCTGGTTACAAAACACGCTTATCCAGGGCAGGGGCGCGGGAAGCTGGAGAATATCACAGAAAGCACCAGCCCACAGCAGGGTGAACTCACACACACATCAGGGCCAATTCAGCATCACCAGTCCACCTAACAATCAACTAGAAAGTTACAGCAAACAAGTAGGTATGATGGGGTGTAATTGGATAATTAAACTTCATTGTTTGCATGAGAGCATAAAGAAACAGAAAATATTTCTAGCAAGTAATGCAACTATATTTGATCTAAATTTTCATTTTGAAAACAAACGTATAATACAGCCATCAGGTAAACAGGGAGAAAAAAGGCAAGCATGATACCAGTAGATGCCTGTGGAAACACAAAAAGAATTAAGGAAGTACTTGAGAAAACCTGCATATGGATGACTTAGGCCTACTGTTTTCTGTAAAAAAAAAAGTTTCTTTTTTCTGAAAGTAAGCCAGCACTAAAAGTGACAACCTAAGTGCATTTTTTTATCAGTACTGCTTATATTGTTATTTATTGTGTTTCGAGTTTAAGAGAGTAGTTTTTAGCCAAGATTAGAACTAAACAAACAAATTTCGAGCCAGTCTCCATCTCAAGAAATTAAGTACAAATCATTAGTTAAACCTTGTCATTTAGAATAAGAAAGATAGGCATTTATCAAAGAAGGAATAAAATTTCCTGAATTACTCATTAAGTGTGGGGGGAATCCCATCCATACAATCTATTTCCTATTATTCAGTGTTTTTTCTCTTTCCCAAAGAGAATCACCACACCATTCTGCTTTGCTGTAATGCAACTGTTCATAGTACACTTTATAAATTACGTTCAGGTAATATATTCTAGAAAGAGCCATACCAATTCAGCAACACAACAATTTTAACTATTGATTAACACAAGGACAGTTTTATAAGCTAAAGTATACAGTATACACGATTTCCAGGTTTTGTATCATTTTTCATAGCCTATGCAGCCCGTGCTACAATTCTTTTTATCTAATCAATATAATTTGAACAGTCAGCTAGGCAACAAAACAGCAAACAGCTATGAAGTTTGAAGACTATAAAATGACACCAGTCAGTACTAACATTGTTCTTATTTAAACCAAACCAGGAATGAACAAAACAAAATATGAAAAGGCAACACTAAATAATAAACAGAATGCAAATAAACTGAGGAAAAAAATGAAAACGTCTGAATGATCATGAGGATTATCATACCTTAAACCAACATATAGCAGGAAACTGGCAACAGAAAATGTCATGTAATCTTAATGCACTACACAAGTTTTAAACGAAACAGACCCAAAATGAAGCAGACATTTTGGTTAATAGCAGTATTAAGAGAAGATATGGCATCCAGTAAATATTTCAGTTGGTTAGCACATGAAGCCTGAAAGCACCCATTTAAAACCAAGTTATTTCCACCATGCATATTTCCACCATGCATCATTGCCATATTACCTCATTTGGCCAGGGTGCCTCTGCAGGCAACAACATTTTCCTCCCTGTCGGCCTCTAAAAAATAATCAAATGAAGAGACATACTTCAGTTAAAAAAAAAAAGAAAATCAAGAATAATCATGTTGAGAGAACACAGAGGTGCCTTTGCTTGGATTTCCTGGTTACCCCCCTGACTTTTTCCTGACCAAGTATACTTAAAAGGCCTGTTCACAAGGAGTACTACAAGCTGGGTGAAGAAGGGAACAGGAGCCAAGTTTTACATGCACATTTACATTTAACTAGTGATGGCTAGTATACAAGATTACAACATGGTTACCACACTGGTGGTGCAGTGGTAGTGCTACTGCCTCACAATAATGAGGTCATTGGGTTACATCCCAGGTCCTCCCTGCGTGCAACACTTTGAGTAGCAATAAGAAACATATATAAATGTAAAGAATTATTATTATTATTATTTATTATTACATTTGACAGAAACCAATTATAATATATCCCAGCCCAACAGACTAACAGTTTACTTTCTTATATTTGAAACTTGTGATTTTGTTCATTCCTTATTGCTACCTACTTAGACTTGATGTTATCTATAAATAATACAAACTTTTTTTTAAAGTACAAAACAAAAAGATACATAGATATATGTTTATTGTACAAACAAACACAGAGATTTGGCCCTGTAGTTGGAACCCTTTTTCAAAGCTGTTTTCACCACATGCACATAATTTGGGACCATTTACTATAAATGGAAACAGATATGGGTAATAAAGATGGCAAAGAAGATATAATAGAAATAAGAATACTATATTTTTTGCATCAAACTAAACAACATCTATATTTAACATGGTATCGTGGCTGTTTGTTTGTCTGTCCAGGATTTTAAATCACCTGTAGTTCGCAAAATGTTTGACCTATTGACCTGAAATTTGGAACACATATACTGTGTGACATCTACTATCTGCTTTTGGGGTGATGATTGACCTCCAAGGTTATTCCTATTTTAATTTATATTTCATTTTATTGCAGAATCAACTCTCGGCAGCAGCCAGCAGAACTGCTGTGCGGCACATGCGTACGGGCACCGTTCTCATCCCTATCACCTTCGCCGTCACTTTCTCTACCTCTTCATATCTTAAATCATTCTTGAGGCAGATTGAAGACTTAAGTGCCAGCTTAAGTGAAAAATTAAAGAAAACGTACCAAGTAAATGCGACACAAACACTGACTTAACCAGTTTTAACGCGAAAAGATGCCAATGAAAGAAGAGAAGAAGCAGGCCGCTAGGGTGGAGAAAAGAAGAGCTGCTCAGGAAGCAACAAGCGCATCAGCCTCTGAGCAAATGAATGCTAAACGTACAGAGAAAGAGTATGAAAACTAGGAATGCTCAAGTCAAGTGTATTCACTGCACATTATCATACAGTGCGCCGCTGGTATAATATAATTAATGATGACAAGGATACAAAAAAAAAAAAAAATTCTGCCCCCTTTTAAATGGAAATTAGCTATCATGTTAAGTTCAGATTCTGATTTTACAATGTTGAAGTCAAGAAAAGTTTATTTTTAGCATGGTGACTGCATATGTGGGTCTGTGGAAAATCAAAATTGATTTTAACATCTTAAAATTAAAAAGTTCCTCACAAACGATGCATTTTTTGCATTGTGTAACTAAATCCTAGTAAAGATGCAAAAATTACAGTAATTTTCAAGATATTTACCTTGAATGCCGAGACCTATGTCCAAACTTTATTTTTTAAAAACAATTGACCTGCCTTCTTCAGACAAGTTGCATCATATAGTTTGTCTTGTTTCAGGCTCTGAGCCTTCAGTTTGTTCCAGTACTTATCCCAACATCCTTTCAAACATTTGACCTTTTCCCAACGATAACTGCTGTAGAAATTGTTTAATTTAGCTGGGATCTTCATAGTGTGCTCTGTTTAGTTATGGTTCCAGACCTATTGATTCGCCCAAGACGTTTTTGAGATAAAGTATAATTTACAATGAAGTACTATTTAGACCATTCCATACCAATTTTTATATAGGAAACCATATAAATCATTTTGAACCACTTGGTGCTGTATCATAAATAATAAGTTCCCAATTATATCCTGTACATACAGTGGTGTGAAAAACTTTTTGCCCCCTTCCTGATTTCTTATTCTTTTGCATGTTTGTCACACAAAATGTTTCTGATCATCAAACACATTTAACCATTAGTCAAATATAACACAAGTAAACACAAAATGCAGTTTTTAAATGATGGTTTTTATTATTTAGGGAGAAAAAAAATCCAAACCTACATGGCCCTGTGTGAAAAAGTAATTGCCCCCTTGTTAAAAAATAACCTAACTGTGGTGTATCACACCTGAGTTCAATTTCCGTAGCCACCCCCAGGCCTGATTACTGCCACACCTGTTTCAATCAAGAAATCACTTAAATAGGAGCTGCCTGACACAGAGAAGTAGACCAAAAGCACCTCAAAAGCTAGACATCATGCCAAGATCCAAAGAAATTCAGAACAAATGAGAACAGAAGTAATTGAGATCTATCAGTCTGGTAAAGGTTATAAAGCCATTTCTAAAGCTTTGGGACTCCAGCGAACCACAGTGAGAGCCATTATCCACAAATGGCAAAAACATGGAACAGTGGTGAACCTTCCCAGGAGTGGCTGGCCGACCAAAATTACCCCAAGAGCGCAGAGACGACTCATCCGAGAGGTCACAAAAGACCCCAGGACAATGTCTAAAGAACTGCAGGCCTTACTTGCCTCAATTAAGGTCAGTGTTCACGACTCCACCATAAGAAAGAGACTGGGCAAAAACGGCCTGCATGGCAGATTTCCAAGACGCAAACCACTGTTAAGCAAAAAGAACATTAGGCTCGTCTCAATTTTGCTAAGAAACATCTCAATGATTGCCAAGACTTTTGGGAAAATACCTTGTGGACTGATGAGACAAAAGTTGAACTTTTTGGAAGGCAAATGTCCCGTTACATCTGGCGTAAAAGGAACACAGCATTTCAGAAAAAGAACATCATACCAACAGTAAAATATGGTGGTGGTAGTGTGATGGTCTTGGGTTGTTTTGCTGCTTCAGGACCTGGAAGGCTTGCTGTGATAGATGGAATCATGAATTCTACTGTCTACCAAAAAATCCTGAAGGAGAATGTCCGGCCATCTGTTCGTCAACTCAAGCTGAAGCGATCTTGGGTGCTGCAACAGGACAATGACCCAAAACACACCAGCAAATCCACCTCTGAATGGCTGAAGAAAAACAAAATGAAGACTTTGGAGTGGCCTAGTCAAAGTCCTGACCTGAATCCAATTGAGATGCTATGGCATGACCTTAAAAAGGCGGTTCATGCTAGAAAACCCTCAAATAAAGCTGAATTACAACAATTTTGCAAAGATGAGTGGGCCAAAATTCCTCCAGAGCGCTGTAAAAGACTCATTGCAAGTTATCGCAAACGCTTGATTGCAGTTATTGCTGCTAAGGGTGGCCCAACCAGTTATTAGGTTCAGGGGGCAATTACTTTTTCACACAGGGCCATGTAGGTTTGGATTTTTTTTTCTCTCTAAATAATAAAAACCACCATTTACAAACTGCATTTTGTGTTTACTTGTGTTATATTTGACTAATGGTTAAATGTGTTTGATGATCAGAAACATTTTGTGTGACAAACATGCAAAAGAATAATAAATCAGGAAGGGGGCAAATAGTTTTTCACACCACTGTATCCATTTACTTAGTAAGCATACATATTTGAGACAATATATTATATACAGACTAGTCATTTAGCCCGTTATAATAACGGGTGCTAGAACAGTAGTGCATAAACATTAGTAGGAACAGTCTATATTAAATGGCAAGGGACTTGGATCTCATTCTTTTTGTTGGTCGTATTTTTCTTTCTTTCAGCCTTTCTTTTGTTGATGTTTACTTGCTGAGCTGACCGTTCTTCGTGGGCTGCCGCCGTGTATTGTGTGTCTTTAATTTTTTGTGACAGTAATACTGTCTTGTACGGCTCTATTCAATAAGGGGATCTTTATTTACGTGCGCCTTTATTCGCCGCGCCCAATTGAGGTCGCCTTTTTGAGGCTCGCCTTTTTGTGCGCGCCCTTATTGAAGGATGACTGTGCGCGCCCTTATTGAAGGATACCGTTTTGTACGTCCGCTGGCTTGTACGTCCGTAATATACCTTTAATTTTCTCTGGCGGTAATACTGGCTTGTATGTGGCTGTAATATGTGTCACTGTATTGTGTACCTTTAATTTCCTCTCGCAGTAATACCGGTTTGTATTTCCGTAAAACGCCTCTAACTTTCTCTGACAGTAATATCGCGCATCGCACCGTGCCCCGCGCATGCGCACTTCACCAGAAGACACCCACACACGGACACCTGGACGCACAAAGGGATTTTATATATATAGATGACTGCCTCCACCCTAGGTGTAAACACTTAAAGTTTTAAGCATGTCCCATTTGTGCCTAAATATTAAATAACATTTACATATAAGTTTTGCTTCTTTTTTCCTCAAATATAGAAGTGTGATCACAAGTTTATTAATTTTAGTCCAGAAGCACACCTGTTCTGCTTTCAGCCTCAAAATAAATATAAAGAAATGTATCTTTTTTTTTTTTTTTTTTTTTTTTTTTTTTTTTTTTTTTTTAAATAATTTGCTTCAGATTCCCAGGATTCATTTTGGCTAATTTTAACCTTTGTCTGAAAAATATAACTTCATCGAATACAAGAAATCAGCCTTTCTTTTTTTTTTGTCATTCCATTACTGGGATGTGCAGAGTTAGAACCTATAAAAGCAGCATCAAGTGCAAAGCATGACCCTGATTTGAATTGAACCCCAAGGTACTGCAGGACACACTCTGAAACAGACTCGGCAGTCAACTTAACACAAACGTCTTTGAGACTGGAAAACCACAGACTCTGGAGAAAACCAATCTGAACACTTGGAGACGGTGAAAGTTTTACACCTAAAGTGACCATATTAAATTCAAATGTAAATTACAGAAGCTGTGGGGCAGCAATGCTAATCAGTGCATAGGCATATGAAGAATAAATCTTGTGCAATTGGAATAATTGGTTCATAAATCAGAACCCAAGGAACATGACCTTTATTTAAGAGACTGGGTTGAGGTATAAAACGTTCAGAGCCTAAAATTACAAGTTTTCCAAAAGCAAATTTAATGTAACTATGTCTTGTTTCTGAAACTGCTGGATTGTTCATCTTTAATCCTGGTGGTTACATTAAATACATAAAAGTATATCTGTAAGAAATCCCTAAAGGCAGGCTGTGTAATTTGCATTATCTTTAGAATTTGGGAAAGACTTTTATCATATGTACATTAGGAAACTTAGATGAGGTACAAAAACATACTAATAACTCTGATACTTACCAAGTTTCCCTTCACTAGCAAACAGTTTTCAGAAGCAGCTACTCATTACTGGCTCCACGGTCAGGATAAAGCCTGCCTAATATTTACCTCACTTCTGAAACAATAAGAATTGATCTACAGATGACCCTGCACTTCCAGCACTGCTACAAATTCTGGCACTTTCAAAATGCCAAAAAGGAATACGCACAGCCTAGTGATATTAGAAACTGAATGAATCAGACAATTAGAAAGACACTGCTCCAGGCAGATAAAAGGAAGTGCAAAATCTCCATTAGCTTTTAATAGCTTAAATATCAATTACCAGAAACATATTAAGCATATAATTTGATTTAACATTTTAAACATTACTTGCAACTTGATTTAATTTTAATAAATTGAAGTGATTTGAACTTGTTTGTTTATAACAACAAATTTTGTTGAAAGCTTTTTAAGTTCATAAAATTGTCTGGAAAAATCACTGTGCTCTTTATCCATTTGAAAGCACAAAACATATTTCTATAAAACATAATAGACAATATGACGAAGAGGATGGAGGTGTAAAATAAACAGTTGAAATGTTATTAACTTTATTTAATTCAATCCAGAAAGTACTCACACCAAGTCAGTATACTGTATACAAAGTACCATAAAAAAAAGTGCTTGCCCCTTACTTGTTGTCTCTATCTTTGCTTATTTATAACACTCAATTGTTTCTGATCTTTAAACAAATTCAGTATAATACAAAAGACAACCTTAGTAAACAAATTATATAGTTTTTAAATGCCCATTTGATTTATTGAACAAAAAAAGTTCACCAACACCAATGTGAAAAAGCAGTTTATTTATGTAATATTTATGTGTTGCCATTTGGGTGAAAGGTTAAGTCCCTCACAATCGTGCAGTGAAATAACCTACTCTATTCAGGAAAATTGCACTCCTGAATTGTACTCTTCACTCTGGATTTATTTTACTGTGATTTAAAATGTACTACTTCAATTATGTTGTAAACAATTTTATTGCTTTAGTTGTGCCCTGTAAAGGCAATACCTAACAAAGTGAGTCAAAATATTCCAATTGTGGAAGAAAACATTTCACATGACGTACATAATCTTTGGTGGTTCTGGCATCTCTCAAAGACCTCCGATTCCTCAAAATTTCAAATAATTTCTGGGGTCCCCTGACTGATGCCACTCATTTGTTAAGGAAGCACTTGAATGATTTCACATCCAAAATGGCACTTTGCAAACTGTCTGTATTGGCCTTCCCTTGCTCTGCTTCTTCCAGCTCTCTCCCATTTGCTGCTGTTTTTGTCACCTTTAGTTTCCCTTTTTAAAAGGTAACCAACCTAGCTGAGCTTGTTCAGGCTCCAATTAGCCCAAACTGCTAACAGGCCTTTAGCAGGTGGAAATTCATAAACTAATTAGGGTCATTTAAAGGCATTTAGTATGACAGCAGACTGCCAACTGAAACTCACTGCTGTGCGCTGTGTATCACAGTATACTGTATGAACCATGTGTACACATACTGGCAGAAAGCATGCAAAGAGATAGTTTTAGAGCAGAGTGCATTTCACCCTTTCAGTTATTGTCTTATCCGAATAATGGGGTATAAAAATTTAAGAAACTGAAACCTAAATGTGACATACCTTTTTTTTTTTTTTTTTTTATCCTTGTGAACCTTACCGAGATAAGCAGGGGCAGGGTAAACATGCACAAATTACTGAATATTTTTACTCTGTTTCCCTGTTAAGGTATAAAGACAAGACTGTGCTTATTGTTTAAAAAAGTATTAATAATATAGTTTCTTTGAGTAATAACTTCCTTAAAGTCTTAACAAATGCTATATGGTTTATGTCACACATAATGTTTGCATCACATATAGTGGAAAAGAATCACCAAAAAAATACTTTGGAAACGAGATATCTGACAAGAGATTTGTCTTTATAAAAAAGTAGTAGCTTTGACTTTCGGAATATTAAAAGGATGCCATCCTCAACAATACCAACTGAATGTACTAAGTGATTTATTTCGAATGCCAAGAGTAATGAAGCCTCAGAGATGAAGAGGATAACCATCAAGCTGAGTAGGCTGAGTCAATAATAAAACAATAATAGAAAACAAAAATCTGTGTTGGCTTGGAAACCTAATTAAATATGTGAGAAAGCACAGCTGTGACTCATTCACACTCGATGACTGACTGTACATTTTCCTTAAAAAGTGACTAGAGAGTGTGGAATTGGAAAAATTTGGTGGTGGGGGTTTCACACCGGAGGTTTGCAACAGATCAGATTTAGTTTACAATTTCTAAATTTACAATAGTTTCAAAGGCAAATAAAAACTGATAATTTCAGCATATTTTCTATCAAACTGTAATATGAAACCTGATTTATGGTCTATCCTTAAAGGTGAAAAAAATAAATACATTAATAAATAAAAATAAAAGACTTCTAGATTTCAGGTAATCAGCTAGGCTGGGGGATAGACAAATAATAAAATAGTATCTTCTGCTTCTAAAAAATTTCTAAAATGCTTTATAAAATATTACCTTCTCCTGTTATGCACCTAAAATCAGGATTAGCTTTCCAATAGGAATTCGCCAGGCTAATACAGTGCAGCACATTAAAACACTGCTAAAAACACATTACTTTAACATGGCTTTCTCATAGCTTTATCTAAGTTTAATCCTGATGCTCTGTATATTCAATTACTTATCATTATTATTCATGGTGGCTCCAAAATTCGTACTAACTCCTACTTTCTTTTCCGTTTTTCTGTGCTGGCGATCTGCGCCGCCACCACCCGATCAAAGTGCCGTGAAGTTCCTTGATTGATGGATTAAAGGCCAGAAGTGCATATGACCATCAACATCAAGTTCTTCCATGAGAACTCTGAATACCACGAGGACTGATTGAGATCATTTACGTTAGGTAGAATGCCTAGAGGGGGCTGGGTGGTCTCGTGGCCTCGGAACCCCTGCAGATTATATTTTTTTCTCCAGTCGTCTGGTGTTTTTTTTTTTTTTTTTTTCTGTCCTCCCTGGCCATCAGACCTTACTTTTATTCTATGTTTGTGTTCCCTTATTTTAATTCTTATTTATTTTGTCTTTTTTTCTCTTTTCTTCATCGTGTAAAGCACTCTGAGCTACATTATTTGTATGAAAATGTGCTATATAAATAAATGTTGTTGTTGTTGTTATCTGTGCTAACCTTTGAAGACGGGTTAAAATCTAAGCAATCAACACACACAGGCCTCATGTTTTTTAATTTCATACATGGGCTGTCCAGTTGGTCTAGTATAATAATACACACCCGATCCTCTATCCTTCTGGCGGATTTTCCTCTTCAGATAGAGACATCGATTTTCACCGCTTCCTCTCGGCACTGCTCATCCAACTGACCACTCTTGCTAGTATAATAAATACAGCGGTGGTAGCTACTGCACTGGCCTGCTTTATCAACTCTATCCTAGGCATGTCAGGACTTTGGTTTACTGACATGCAAATCAATTTATTGTTATTTTCAAAAGTTATTAGTCATTAACATTTCAGCAATAAACCTTTTTCATGTGGCCTGCACAGGTGCAAAAAAGTTGCTAGCATGGTGCTGTTGCTGGCATATATCCAACAGAATAAGACCAATATCTTATTTATAGACCCTTATTTGGTATTTTCATTTTCATTTTTTTTTTACCCTTCTACATGTTTCGTCTCTTTTAAATTTTTTCCACCTAACCCAAGCATCCAGATGTACACACAGAAACACAGACACACAGTTGTCTTTTTATTAAGGTAGATGGATAAGATGATATCTGCCTATCTAAAACTTAACTCTCTTTTAACACTTTCAGTGCAATAATTATTGAAATGTATTGTGTAATGCAGCAGTAAAAAAAAAAAAATTGCATTTTTCATTCCAACAGATTACAAACATTAGCACTGCTTTTATAAATCCCAAGCCAAATGGCACATCAAAAAGACAGCAACTGGACGGACACACAATTACACAAGAATACAAATGGACACTTGTTCCTTTATTAAGGTGCAAGTGGTGGATGACTCATGTCAGGCACAATTAGAATTTGGCCTATAATCCAAAAACATGTAGTATATTTAAATTTAAAAAATGGAATATGGAAAGTTTATAATATGGAATATTAAAATCCATACCCATAATAAATATATTTAAAGTTGTTTTTTAACATGATAACAAATTACCTGTAGATTTTCTTCAACCATTAACATACACAAAGCACAAGATTATGTGTGCCAGAAACTAGTCGTATTACACATTCTCCAGTACAGTTGTGAAACTGTATAAAATGACATTCGTAACTTGTTGGATATTGTGATAGTGCAAGTACATTTGATTAAACAGTGGAACCTCGGTTTGCAAGTAACTTGGTTTACAAGTGTTTTGCAAGACGAGCTAAAATTTTTAATAAATTTTGACTTGATAAACGAGCGAGGTCTTGCAACACGAGTAGTATGTATACACTTTGTCTGCTGAGCATCATGTGATTATAACTGAGCTGATGGTTCTTTTCTCTCTCTCTCGCTGCGGGATTGTGGGCAATCGTCTCCTATTCTCCGTCTGAGTCAGCATGCTTCACTCATTTAGTCAACATCCGTACGAGCGTATACTGTTTACTACAGCATTGTGACTCTGTGTGTGTGTGTGCTGTGATGTGCGAGTCCCTGTCTTGCACCCCAAAACATGAAGCTTGAGTCTCAGTACAATAGCAACACCAGCTTTATTCCACTTGAAACAGCAACAGCGCGGTTATTTATTGTAGCGGGATCTGCCACTCTCCTATATACAGACACAGCAGTCAGGCAGGGTCATGTACAAGTAATACTGTGCCCTGTGCATTTATAATGTTCCTTGTATCACCCATCGACGGCAGGCGCTTATAGCATGTCCACGATCTTTTCGGATTCCCTTTTATGGCGAACTGCTACAGCGCTGGGAGACTGCGACTGCTTTGGGACGCTCTTCTGCGTGTCGTCCTATCGGGTGGAATCCCACAAGAGTTTAGAAACTCACTCATACCAGCCATGATTCTTTTCAAAGGTAAAGGGCAGGTTAATTTGTTTTATGTATTTTTACTTTATAGTTTGTATTAATCATTTTTATATGAATAGTTTTGGGTTGTGGAACGAATCATCTGAGTTTCCATTATTTCTTATGGGGAAATTCACTTTGATATACGAGTGCTTTGGACTGCGAGCACGTTTTCAGAACAAATTATGCTCGCAAACCGAGGTTCCACTGTATTAGATACAATATATTGACCCCATAGGGAAATTTAGATACATACAGCTGCTGAAACATAAAAAGCATCCATCAATCTGTCTAAATGTACCTAGCCTTGTTTATTAGTGCTTTATGGTGTCTTTGAGTGTTTAGAGAGGCGCCTACAAATAAATAAAATGTATTATTATTAGTGCCAAGATTTTGGCACTGACATCTTCTAGCATGTAAAGTCTCAGTAATAAATATGCCTACTTATTTGTGATTTTGGATGAATGGATACAGGAAGAAATGGTAGCACAAAAGTTGCCAAACTATACAGACACTGCAGTATACAGCTGACTATTCACTTTTTGTGTGTGCGGAACAGCTCACAGGATTAAGTTTGAGATAACAAAGATGAACTTTGTTGCACTTTGTGGTTAAGATTGTGCAGCTAGTTAGCCTACGCTAATGCAGTTGAGTAAGCACAAGAAGTTTGTAAGAGTGGTGTTATAAATGTCTGATATTTTAAATCAAGTTTTTTACACCTTGCTACACAAATGTATTCATCTATAAATTTGCTACTTTTCTATGCCTGCTTATCCAATTCAAGTGAAACGGGTCCAGAACCTTTCTGAGCATCATCAAGAGCATCTAAACAGCAAAGACACATAGAATAAATTACCAAGTAGTGTGGTGGATAGTACGTATTTTTGGGCCTTTAAATGTTGACTTGATATAATTTTCAAAATTTGTAGGTGAACAGAATAAAAGAGCTTGTTGGGTTGAATGGCCTATTCTCATCAAAACTGTTCTAATGTTCTAAACTCTTAAGGATTGTTTGATTAACAGGTAAAAAATAAATTACATGTTCTTGAAAATAAAATGTTCTGTTTCATAAAATTCTGTCTTAATATTGAAGCAAACATTAATTATATCTGGAAAGATACAAAAAACAACTCAGAAAATGGTTCACCAGCTTACTTTGAATCACTGAACTATAATGGAAAATTAAAAATCAATTGGAAATAATATTTTATGGTCAAAATATATCAGTAAACAAATTAGTCATAGTGCACACTTCAAAATTTAACATTGACAACTGAAGAGCTGGTAGTTAGACAACACAGCACTAAACGGACGCCCTTTTGCAACAATATTACTAAAATATTCTGAGCCAATTATGTTATTGCAAAAATAAATACATAAATAAAACACATTAGCAATAAGTGAAACTTAAACACTTGTAAACATACATAATGGGGTCAAAAAATGTTTTCAGAGATAATAAAGTATAACAAGCAGGCAGATGTTTGATTTCAAAATCTAATTCTTATGCTTTTCTATTCTGCATAAGCGTCAGAGTCAACTTCTTACCGATGATTCTCTGGGGTTTTGCATCTGATCTGGTTCTGAAGTCTGAAAAAGATGAAATAGGACACTTTAGAGCTAAATGAACAAAGTCATCTATCTAACTGTCAGCAGAAATAAATATAATTTCCAGAATTACTTTAAAGACATTTGACCTCTTTCGAGCCATTTATTTCTTTCCACTAATTGCAGTTTCTTCTAAATTAACATTTAGCACGTAGATAGAAATTATCAAGTAACACTGAAGACAAAACCAACTTGTTAAATTTATGGGAATTAATATTGACCAGTAACAACTGATAAGCCTTAGACATTTAATATAATTAGCAAAACATATACAGCATTGTGAAGGCAGCCATTCTCAGTACAAGAAATTTAATCCCCTCTTTAATAATAATTGCATTTTCCATTTTTAGAAAAACGAATCCCTCATAAGCAGTGTGCATCAGACATGAATAGAAAAGATCTCCCTCCTCGGAATTTAGTTTATATGATTACCTGTAATTACACTAAGTAAGATTCCTTGCACTATGCTGAAGGCTATGAATGTAATTTTTCTATAATTATTTTTTCATATTAAGGAAAGTGACAAAATAATATAGAATATCTAAATTATAATTTATTTAAAAAATTTGGAGTATAATTATCAGAGACACTTTATCTATGTACTTGTAGACTTTATGGCCTAAAAAATAAAAAAAAGATACACACAAAATGCACCATAGAGATAAGGTTTAGTATGGTTGAGTTTGCTCCATTTTCTAAAGAGACATCAAACAGACATCTATACATTTTCTACCAGAATTCAGAAATCCACAGTACACAGTATAAGGTCTCTGAAGGGAACTGGCTCAAGTGTAACATAAAAAAAATAGCAATGGAAAATAAATGACTGTAATTCTATTTAATCAATCTAATAATTCTAATATTTATCATTCCTAGATACACTATCTGCACAGAAGAACCTCACATTACATTAATTCAATTTTATGTGGACTGGTAGTGAAATGTACAAAAGAAGGAAAAGAATTAAAAAACTAAAATCAGCCTAGTGCATAGTGGCTCATGTCTCTTCTCATATTTTGTAAGAAGGTAAGGGATACAATTATCTTATACTCTCACTCTGTCTCATATGTAGATATGTAGATATCACAAGACTAAATAGGGATGTGTGTGTGTGTGTGTGTGTGTTCGAAGCTATTTGGTGAAATATTTTCAGGCTGCAATTGTAGTCTAGAAATTGGCTGTACTGTCTGCCACTGCAGTAGCCTCATGCATTCCAAAACATATTATTGTACACATTTAAGGCATTAAATTACTGATGTATGTCTGCATTTGAAATTATTATATTCATTGTGTAAGACACAGTTTGAATGTTGAAAATTGAAATAAAATTTATAGATATGTTAAACATTTCAAATGTAAATTTAAGTTCACTCATTTGTTCTGAGATTTTTCTCTTGAAGCTTCTACCTGCTCTTAAATTCTTCTTCCTTACTTTTGCAGTCATTTGCTGGCTCCCCATGGTGCACTGTGGCAAGCTAAAGGCTCCGTGACTGCTTTGGTATTACACAGGACTAGGGGTGTATGGCATTCAGGAACAGTAGCGGTTATATTTAATGTATCATTTTGTGTTATCTTGATTATATTAATAACAATTTGATCACAGTTCTTTTTTTTTAAGCTAATACTTTGAAAACCTTATGTTAGACAGAAAGCCCCATACGGGCTGGAAGGTCTTTTGGGCTGGAACTCTTAAAGATTTTGTTTTTTTCTCTAGCTTATCTAGATAGTAATAAGAAAATACAGAAAATCCAAAATTCAGTGTTAACTATAAAATGACAGACAGGTAAAGTATCTGGACACATCTAAAGAAAAGCCAAGCAAAATGACACCTTTTATTGGCTAACTAAAAAGATTACAATATGTAAGCTTTCGAAAAGCTTGCATACCGTAGATGCCGGAATATAAGCCGACTCGGTATATAAGCCGACCCCCTTTTCTACCTACTAAATTACATGTATTTGCCGATGACTGTTATATAAGCCGACCCCCTTCTCCAAGCAAAATTTTCTAAATTTCCTTAAAAGTGTCTTTTCAGGTATATTTATCATGTTTATCGGCGAGAATTTGAGACTGCCGGCATTTTTGATGGAAACCAGGAAGTGATTGCAGAGAAGTTGAAATCTTTGTGTTGAAACTATATACGCAAATACGGTACATCGGTGGGTGGATTCCCGGAGACTCGTTATAAATTTGATTAACTTAAATACGCAATAAATGTTTATGTATACCATGTATATGTAAAAAATGTATATTTTTAAAAACATTATTGGTGAATAAAAATATACCTGGTAATACATAAAATTTTTTGTTAAAAAAAAAGATGACTACACCTATGAAAAAACGTATGAAATATGACAGCGCATTTAAGTTGAAAGTTGTAAAGTTTGCTAATGAATCAAATAACAGTGCAGCAGCTCGTCACTTTGGCATCAACGAGAAACAAGTACGAGAATGGAAGAAGGCTGAAACATCTTTAAAAAGGCAGCAGTAAGAGGATTGGCGATTTCTTCATTCAAGGATTTTTTTATAGTGACATTTACAGTCGGTATTTTAATTTAAACTTCCCGATAATTTATTATAAATTTTATTAATAAAATCAACAACTAAAACACTTTTTTGAATAAATTCTTTATTTAATTGAAAGTACCGGCATGCAAAGTTACTTCTTCATCTGAAAGATGGCGCTGTGGTTTCATCATTAATTACTTCCGTATTCATCGGCAAAACCGGCATTGCGCTGGAAATCTTGAATCTGAAACGATACTCGTTGCATAAACCGACCTCCAAACTCCAAGCCAAAAATCTGGGACGAAATTTTCGGCTTTTATTCTGGAATCCACAGTATTGTAAATCTTTTTAGTTAGCCAATAAATGGTGTCATTTTGCTTGGCTTTTCTCTACATTCATAATGGCTAACACGGTACAACACCCTAGTACTATGGACACATCTAACAAATTTAAGGCTGAATGCCTTTTTTACAAGTACTTAAAAGACAAACTCAGGAACCATGTTCAGAAACAGATGGATACACATGGGTATTAAATGACTAAAGGCTCAAAGGTTAAGAATGCCTGTAACCCCAAACTGGAATACGTGAGTTTGAGAATGTTTTGTTCTGATATTACTGTTAGTATACAGTCTAAACTATATTGGCCTCATACCAATCAAAACTCCATTTGCCCAAAATATTACGAGGGGGGAGTCAAACTAAAGTTAGAAAATGTACATAGTAATTTGCACTAGTGACTGTAGTACCCCTTTGGCATGTAGTGATTGATAAAAATTCAGGTGCACGAGTGGCTGTGAGGACAAGAAAAACTTTTAATTCTGCTGGAATCCAGACACTTCCAGGCAGGTGGCACAAGTGTATTGAGAAGGGTGGAGACGATATTGAGAAATGACATTATCAGTTTTGTTAAGGTTCGTTCCATTTACAAAATACAAACTGACAAACACTGGAAAGTAATTTTAAGAGAAGCATGTGGCAAAAGCCATTATGGTGTCAAGCATTCACCCACCTCAGTCCCATATGGGGCTCAACAAAGCACAGTGACGTAACATTACCTTTACAATATAACAGTCATTCAGGCTAATTTATTTTTACATAGCACACTTCTCTCTAAAATGAAATGTGAAAACCATAGAGGAACTTCCACTTTTACACACAAAAAAATGGAAAATGGACATGTACACATAAAGGTGCAAAGGCCACACAAGCTTGAGCCTAAAAGCTCAAACTAAATGAGTAAGTGCTTTGTAATATATTTTGTTTTGTCATGTTAAATAGTCTTAAGCCTGTTTTAACGTATCACTTTGTTTTTATCAATCACAGTCTGAGGAATTGCCAAAATGAAGTCTACTTTTGCACATTAATGGGACATTAAATGTAACACACTAACCCAAAGATGTGAAGCTCTATTGAAAACAGACAACAAGAACTGAGCTTTTTAAGTTACACTTTTGTAACATATGTATTCATTTTGAATCTGACAACCTGTATACAAACTTCAAGTGATACACTGAGATCGATTGAGATGGATGTTGTATAAGAATAACATTAAATTGAGACTGTATAACTGATACTGTAAGCAATTGAACATACAAGTGATTTCTACGTTTTAGGTGTAAGCCAATAAAACAGCTTCCCTTTCCCAAGTAAGGTTTTTGTCATCCCTCATCTACAAAAGCTGTAACTAAGTTTTTATTTGTGCAATTTTACCTAAGTGTGAATTCTTTGCTGTTCATTCCCTCTACTATATATATGAAGTGCAAATACTGTACACAAGATATACAAATGCTTAAAAATACAAATGTGCAAAATGTGTTCAGCAAGAATTCTTTCAAAAAAATAAATTCCATATCAGCTCTTACTGCAGGAAAATGCATAAGTACATTTGTATAGAACTGTGTCAAAATATAATAAACAAAAAGTAGATCATGAAATATGATTTAGGAAGACTTTTAGTCTCAAGATCTTTCAGAGTAAAATATATTCAGATAAAAAGCAGATGAAACTTGAAAGAAATTTCACCTTCAGTAAAAAAAAAAAAGCTCATCACACACTTCCAAATATGTCTAAAGGAAATGCATTTCTCAGATCTACACTTATTATTTAATACCTTCCTTCCCTTGGCTGCTAATTTTCTGGGTATAAAAGGGAAAAGTTTATATTATATCAAAACATATAATGCCTACACCATCTTGAAGCACAACATACTTTTAACAAATGAATGAGAAGCTTGTAAACTTCACAGGCTTAACCTCTGGAGCATCATTACAGGAAAAAAAAAAAAACAAGTATCGCATTTGATATTTTTTCAATTTTGAGGCCATACAGTATTTCTGTTTATCTCGAGTCAGAAGTCCCAAACTCAGCTCCAGGAAGGCATCAGTAGCTGTAGCTTTTTGTTCCTCCCACTGACTTAATTAGTGCTGCTATTTGAGCAGACTTGTTTTGCCTTAAATTTTAATGGATTTACTTTGTAAGATCCAGAATCCTTAATTGTTTCTTTTTCCTTAACTAGCAGCTGAAGACTTTGTTTTCCTCTTCTCCATTGGCAGCTGGCCAAATTCTGCATTCTGATAACTTTTTTTATATTTAACCAGTGAGACTAATTTCTGATTCACTCCATATTAATATAAAGATATGTGATATATGTGGGCAAAGTTTTAAGATTATGTAACTTTACTGTTATTATTATACAGTTGTAAATCTATAAAGAATGCTCTGATTCTGTGCACAAATGAACCAAAATACAATAAAAACTGAATTAAACATGGATGTTAATTGCAATATCCAGGTAAATCACGCATATAGGGAAAACTTGCCAAGTTCATCCTGATAGTAGCAGGATCAAGATCTAATTCAATCACTCCAGACAAGAATTATAATTCCAGATAGGAGTGTGCGAAATGAATTGTCTACAATAATATCTTAATTGTTGTTTTAATGATGTGCGGGTTGAAATTACCGAGTATGTCACTCACTGTGCAAAAAACAATCAAAAACACACCCTGACCGTCCACGCATTCATTGCCTCATATAACCTAATAGGATAGACTATTATGTGTGTGCAAAGCGAGTGCATAGGCAGATAAAGTCCTTGCAGCGGGTCGTGGGATGGGGCAGAGATGGAGTTCAGGGAAGCAAGGTGCAGAGCTCAGAGGGGCATGCATATACATGGTGGGGTTAGGATTACAGGCCTGTGCAAGTAATGTTATCCATGTTTGAACAGTTAAATGTGGGTGACTCAGAGTTTGTCATCCCAACTCATCTTGTTTGCAGCTGTGGGAAGATTTACTTGATTTGCCAAAGCATTTCTTCATTTTCCTCCCAAAACGATCGGTTCATAAAATCCAATGTAAGCACCAAAATGTTAAGTTATTATACGTTTTAAAATGAATTTCTTTAATCTGTCTTCTGCTTAACACTTAGGTGTCAACCTGGGTCAAAGCCCACGAACTGTAACACGTTAGCAGTTCATTTAAACAAAAAACGCTACAATAATGATGACAGTACTGAAGCCATTACAACAGCAGCTACAAAAGAACTGATGGCTATGGTGACAGAGGATGACAGCCCTACCCTGAGGCCATTCAACTGCTTCAGTTCACCCTATGGCTGGAGAAGTTGGAGCAGGTGATGGCACAAGGGAGGGAGCAAAAAACAAATAAAAATGTCTGTAGGCAACTATTTCAAAAAAACTCTGGAATTAAGAGAAGACGAACCTCTGCACACTGCCATTGAAAAAGAGATCAAGAGCTACTTGATGATACCTGAAGTGGACAGTGAAGTAAATCCACTTGAATGGTGGAAAACACAAAAAGTACATTTCCCCAAATTGGGGAAACTTACAAAAAAAATACTTGTGCATCCCTGCCGCAAGCAGGCCTTCTGAGAGGGTTTTCAGCACCAGAGAAAGTGTTGTAACACGTAACAGTGCTGCTCTGAAGCCAGATGCTCTGGACAGACTAGTGATTTTGTCACAAAGCTTGATGTTTCCTCAGTAGAATTTTACAATTGTTTTATTTTTTCTGACCTCTTTGTAAAATACTGGACAGAACCTGAAGTTAGTAATTTGTTTAAAAGTGTTATAGGTTTGGGTTTTTTTGTATCTTTGTGCAATACAGTATATGGCAGAACCTGTTTACAAATGCTATATTTTTTATTCTGTGCAGTATTTGACAGAACTTTGGCTTTTTACACTAAAGTACAGTATATGTTTAATTTTTCTTCTTGCTTATATGCTGCACAATTCACCTTACAGCAGAGCAGTTTTTGTTTATCCAGCCTGCAATGCTAATGCCTTATAGTTCAAATTTGATTAGTTTGGATTCTTGTTTACATGAAGGGTAATAGCTTTATCATAGCTTTGTTGGTCTTAGTGTAGTTTGTTTGTGTAAATCCTGTAGGCCACTTTGAAATGGTTTACTCATACTTGCACTGTTTGATCTCAGAAATACTTTGGTGACTTTAATGTTTTTCTTTTATTTTACAGTTTTAAGTAAATAAACAAGACCTGTTTTTCTTAACTGTTGTTTCCTTTACTCTCATTAGTAAGTTACAATTAATATCCTATTAACAAGACTAAGCTAGATCAGTAAGACTTTTACAAATACATTTTTAAAGGTTGAAAAATATTGTCTAATTATCTTTGACAATAAAGTCCCAGAAAATATTGAGATATCATTTTTTGCCAACATCGTAAACCCCTAATTCCAGGTCATGTCACTTACAGAAATTCTCTAATTATTCTCCGGTAATGGAGTGTATTGACAAGGAGGATGACACAGAGTATAGGACTCAGGTGGAGAACTTTGTTTCTTGGTGCAGAAAGAATTATCTGCAGCTTTAACATCTGTAAAACCAAAAAACTGGTTATTGACTTTCATCGCATCAAAGAGCCTCTATGTCCTTACGCTATACAGAGCGCGCATGTGGTGATGGTGCCCAGCTACATGTACATGGAGTCCAAATTAACAACAGGCTAGACTGGTCTTGTGTAACATAGAAGAACTATGTAAGAAAGGGCAGAGCAGACTTTTTCTTTTCTTAGGTGACTATGCTCCTTTAATGTGGGTAGTTACATCCTTTATATTCAACAACTCCATAGTGGCCATTTTTTTCTGCTATGGTGTGTTTGTGTGGAAAAATCACTTTAAGAAAAGCCCAATGAATCAAACAGATAATTAAAAAGGCAGGCTCTCTAATGGGGTATACTTTTGACGCGTTGGAAGTAGTAGCGAAAGAGAGAATGAAGACAGATCTGAAAGCCATTATGAATAATGCTAAACACCCTGGTAACACTGAGTATATAATAATGGTAACACTGCTGCCTCACAGTAAGGTGAAAAGGGTTTGCTTCCCAGGTCCTCTCTGCATGGTGTTTGTATGCTCTCCCCATATCCATGTGGGTTTCCTCTGGGTGCTCCAGTTTCCTTCCACAGTCAAAAGACATGCAGGTTAGATGGATTGGCTATACCAAATTGGCACTAGTGTGTGTATGGTGTGAGTGTCTTCGTCCTGCGATGGACTGATGCCCTGTACTGGGTTTGTTCCTATCTTGCACCCTATGCTAGATTGGATAAGCTCCAGCACCCCTGTAACCCTGTTCAGGACTCAGCAAATTAGAAAATGACTGACTAATACTTTCTCTGACACACTAATTTTAGGCACTTTCAGACTAAAATTATTCAGCAGAAGTGTGTCAAGAAAGGCTACTGGGGCTCCTTTATACTAAAAGCAACACACCTTTATAATGCATCACTTTGTCTGCAACTGCTAATTTATCTTTAGCCAAGTTAGAAGTTTTTTCTTTCTATTTAGTTTCATTTCCTTTCCTTTTTGTCATTTTGGAGTGTGTTGAGGGAGGGATGGATTGTTTATTATAATTTAATAATATTTATATTAGATTCTATAAAATGCCCAATTTCCCCCTAGGAACCAATGAAGTGGTTGCTTTCTTCATCCATCCATCTAATCTACAGATCCATTTAAAGTACACAACAGGAACACTGTTTATAATCATCTCATGAAGTTTCCTAGTGAAAGAAGTTTTATAACAGCCTTTCAAGAACTGCACCAGTAAAATCAAATCAAGCAACCTAATTTCTGCATTTTGATCAAAATGGCAGAACATCACCATATGATCATGGCTGGAGGGCTTCTTGCCTGACTAGATACTGCAAGTGCTGAATCATAAAATTAATTACAGGAAACACCATTTGTTTAAAGAACTTGTGCCTTCTGTCTTCCCAGGTGTCTGACAAGTGGTTAGTGCAACCTCCCAACAGCTTGATAGTAAATCGGATAGGAAACCAAGTACCAAAGTAGTATAATATTGCAAAAAAAAGATATTCTGATCCAATATTATGAAAAATCGGCATAAACTTTAGGACAACTCTAACACAAGAATAAACTTACCAATTCCCGTGGTAAAAATGCTTCCTCCTGTCGAAGAATTATCAAATTGACAGTTCCTCCCATTTTTGTACCTCTTAATAGAGCAACAGCTTCCTCCTGCGTTTTACCATTCAGGTCAACACCATTTACCTTAATGTTTAGGAAAAGGATCAAGTTAACTAAAATATTACACACATCTATCAAGAACATAAACATCAAAGTATAAAACAATAAAAAAATCAATCAGAGAGATATAGCATACCTTATGAAAATGTCATGCTTTTAGCAAGTAATTTCTCCGGGGACTAAATATTAATATTCTACTCATAGACATCAAAAGAAAAAACTAAACTGTAAACACCATGACATAACACAAAAAGAATCACATTTTAGAAGAGATTCATTGTTGAAGGGTGCTGTGGACTACTACAGCAGCCAAGTGTGGAAAGCAGAAACCAACCTCAATTACAGATACATAAGGATATGTTGCAAACAAAGGTGTTTACTCATTGTGTTTAAGCACAAAACTGATGCCTAGATCTCTGAAATTCATGTCAGATTACAGGGAAAGGAAAGAAAACCTTGCCAGAGACATTCAGTGCATCCGGAAAGTATTCACAGCACATCACTTTTTCCACATTTTGTTATGTTACAGCCTTATTCCAAAATGGATTAAATTCATTTTTTTCCTCAGAATTCTACACACAACACCCCATAATGACAATGTGAAAAAAGTTCACTTGAGGTTTTTGCAAATTTATTAAAAATAAAAAAATTGAGAAAGCACATGTACATAAGTATTCACAGCCTTTGCCGTGAAGCTCAAAATTGAGCTTAGGTGCATCCTGTTTCCCCTGATCATCCTTGAGATGTTTCTGCAGCTTAATTGGAGTCCACCTGTGGTAAATTCAGTTGACTGGACATGATTTGGAAAGGCACACACCTGTCTATATAAGGTCCCACAGTTGACAGTTCATGTCAGAACACAAACCAAGCATGAAGTCAAAGGAATTGTCTGTAGACCTCCGAGACAGGATTGTCTCGAGGCACAAATCTGGGGAAGGTTACAGAAAAATTTCTGCTGCTTTGAAGGTCCCAATGAGCACAGTGGCCTTCATCATCCATAAGTGGAAGAAGTTCCAAACCACCAGGACTCTTCCTGGAGCTGGCTGGCCATCTAAACTGAGCGATCGGGGAAGAAGGGCCTTAGTCAGGGAGGTGACCAAGAACCTGATGGTCACTCTGTCAGAGCTCCAGAGGTCCTCTGTGGAGAGAGAAGAACCTCCCAGAAGGACAACCATCTCTGCAGCAATCCATCAATCAGGCCTGTATGGTACAGTGGCCAGACAGAAGCCACTCCTTAGTAAAAGGCACATGGCAGCCCGCCTGGAGTTTGCCAAAAGGCACCTGAAGGATTCTCAGACCATGAGAAAGAAAATTCTCTGGTCTGATGAGACAAAGATTGAACTCTTTGGTGTGAATGCCAGGCATCACGTTTGGAGGAAACCTGGCACCATCCCTACAGTGAAGCATGGTGGTGGTAGCATCATGCTGTGGGGATGTTTTTCAGCGGCAGGAACTGGGAGACTAGTCAGGATAAAGGGAAAGATGACTGCAACAATGTACAGAGACATCTTGGATGAAAACCTGCTCCAGAGCGCTCTTGACCTCAGACTGGGGCGACGGTTCATCTTTCAGCAGGACAACGACCCTAAACACACAGCCAAGATATCAAAGGCGTGGCTTCAGTACAACTCTGTGAATGTCCTTGAGTGGCCCAGGCAGAGCCCAGACTTGAATCCGATTGAACATCTCTGGAGAGATCTTAAAATGGCTGTGCACCGACGCTTCCCATCCAACCTGATGGAGCTAGAGTGTTGCTGCAAAGAGGAATGGACGAAACTGGCCAAGGATAGGTGTGCCAAGCTTGTGGCATCATATTCAAACAGACTTGAGGCTGTAATTGTGAATACTTATGTACATGTGATTTCTCAGTTTTTTTATTTTTAATAAATTTGCAAAAACCTCAAGTAAACTTTTTTCACGTTGTCATTATGGGGTGTTGTGTGTAGAATTCTGAGGAAAAAAATGAATTTAATCCATTTTGGAATAAGGCTGTAACATAACAAAATGTGGAAAAAGTGATGCGCTGTGAATACTTTCTGGATGCACTGTATAATGACAAAACAATACTTATGCAATAATTACTCAGTTTGGTTTTTCCTTATGTTAGTGTTAATTAAACTAAATACTTTTGATTTGCCATTAACACTAGAATCCCTGAAACCTACGAAAAGAGTCATAATCCAGGGCCACCTTAAATACCTTCGCACCTCCTCATCAGCGTCTTTGTTTTGCAAATGTGTCGATCAGCACTGGCAGCAAGCAGCCTGCAATCCCATCCCCATCTATGCAACTCAAGTCAGACAAAAAGTTCACCCAGCTCAAGTCTGTTTATCTGGGTGTGAGGTATCTGGAATTGTATTGGGTAAATAATATATCTTTATTTGGAACACATGCATTTCATGTGTGTTCTGTGTCTACAACAATATGGGTAAATGTAGGATGACAGGAAATGCAAGACAAGAAATGTTGAACACATAACTTAAACAGAAATGTTTTGCATGTTATAGTACTAATGACAAAATGAAGTCCAAATACTGTATCAAATAAACACTTTCATAAAAGGTACAAGTATAACAAAACAAGTACACTTTTATTCAAGAATATAACCGATGAAAAAGAAACTTGGTTAGCGGACAATACTAATATGCCCGCTTGGCTGGTGCAAAGGTAAGAACTGCTGTCTTATAATCAAAAGGTTTCAGGTTTGATTCCGGAGTCCTAAATGCATTTAACGTTTTGAGTAGTGAGCTGCTCTTATTGTTACTATTATAGAATAAAAACATACATTTGATTTGAGTCTGTAATAGCCAGTGTAAATTTAAATTTATGGCACTTGTAAAGGTTAACGTTTTGTTTTTATTTTATTATTCAGTTTTATTCTCTCAGTCACATTTACACTCTCCCCTGATCTGACAATGTTAATTTTTCTTGTTGCATTAGTACTATAACATGCAAAAAGTTTCTGTTTTAGTTATGTGTTCAAAATTCCTTGCCTAACATTTCCTGTCATCCTACATTTATCCAGATCATTGTAGACATGAAACACATAAGAAATGTATGTATTCCAAATAATGATATATTAATCACCCTATACAAACATCTCACTGGCAGATAAAGATATAAATATAAATATGGTTGAACACAGTAGGAGTTAACATTACTCTACTTAAAGCATCTATACTAACGAAATAATTTATTTAATTGAATTAATAGAAACATAAGAACATTCTGCTACATCTCATAGATATGGGGTCTGTAGCTTTTCCTAAAAGTTCAGCATTATGAGATCTGATGTTTAAACTATGTTTCAAAAATAAAACATGTATCCCCCACCTTCATACTAATCTGTTAAAGTTGTTGATTTAAGTGTCCATAACACATTTTTAATTTGATCAGAGTTCACAATATGCTATGCTACAGGCAGCTTGGTGAAGTGCATATCCCTGTCTCACAGAGATATTAGCACAAGTTTCAAGCAGGACTCAAGTTTTTTGAAATGCTTGAAAATTATTTACACAACTGTTTGCCAATTATGTCCACTATTGATGCATTATCAGGGTCTCACCCTACATCGAATTAATTTTCAGAACGTGTGTTGTGGCATTCTTGTTTACACACTTTTAATTCACATTTGCTCCTAGGTTTTGATATACCAGCTGCCGATGATCAGGTTTTTCACCTTCAATAATGAAATGTGTTATGCCAGAGGAAGTGTAATGTTCTGCATGGCAGATACCAGATAAGTGACAGCATTACAATGCTCAAGAACCATAAGGCAGAATATAGCAGAATTCAACTGCTCTATTAGGAGCAATCCAGCCTACATCTGTACTAAAAAACTAAATGAATTAAAAAAAACAGCAGTCTATGATAGACAGCTGGTGAATTTCAAGATGGAATATTCAGAAGTATAATTTGTGCTTAAATAACGATAAGATTTAAAACCAAGTACAGACAGATAGATACTTGTACAAAAGAGAAGAAACAATAGATTATCTTCCTGTTTAGTAAGTGAATAATGTACTCATGAAGCGGAATGCCACATTCTGAAGGGTCCCCTTTACCAAAAAATGCTTCTATGTGGTAGGGATTTGTGTTCAGTATGGTGAACTTCAGGTCATTATAAAAAAAAACTTCAGTAAATATTATAATATTAATACGCCGTTTTTACCTCTAAAAGCCTGTCCCCTGCCTTCAGTCGACCATCTTGAATTGCAGCTCCTCTGGGAAGAATATTTTTTACAAAAATTGGTGCAGACCCACCAACTGGAACATCACGAGATGTGATACTGAAACCCAATCCCTCTGGACCTGAAATAAAAAATGGCAATTTCAGGAATTAATTTTTATTCTTTTGCACAATAAATGATAATACAGTATATTAACAATTTTTCTGCAAGAACTCCTTCTGTATGACATTACACAAGAGCACAATGGAGGAACAAATGCACCAGTCTCAGGGGCACTGTGCTTAAAGGTACAACCTTTAACCTAAGGTTGGGTATCTCAATGTGCAAACTTCAATCAATCGTAAACGACAGATTTTTGTTCCTTCACTTATCAAGGCATTGTGACTTGCAACATTACAATTTTATAGAACATGGACCTCAGTTCATTTATTGGCTTCCTGTGTGTTCTTTGTATGAATTTACTCTAGTTTCCTCCTTTCTCAAAAGGATTTTACGCTTTTCCTGTTTGACTGCATATGTACCCAGCTACTAACAAAACAGAAACAAAATGCATATAATCTCTCACTTTCTGTCTAATATACAGAATGAGCACTTGCACTACTCATTATGTCAGATAAAATGGCAATTAGTTATAATGTAAATCTATTTGAAATTGAATCTTAGGCTGCAGTGAATGATTGGCTTGTGACAGGTTTAAACAGCCATCTAAATCTAAGGACATTATATCAGGGATGTGAGCATTAACCCTGCAAGTAACGGGCTTAAAGTTCAAACAATGACCTTTCCAAAGGAACAAATTAATATCAATTTCTAGTTTGAAAACCCAGACAAACACTCACTAATGGCTGAAATACATTCCTGACCTTATCTGATGACCAACTCTGCAGCTCCAACAAAGAATGAGATTTTTGGAAATGCCAAAGATCACTAAAATAGAAAGGAAGGAGAGCACCTTTTTGATAAGGGGATACATTTATGCAGCCGACATATCACTGTCAGGGGCCTTTAGAAAAAACAAGATGCCTGATCACATTTAGGGGGGTGGGAATTATACTTGATTTAATAGACAATCAATCTGAATGGAAAAAAATATTAAAATAAATTATCATTTTCTGTGAAAAAACACTGGTCTATTTAGCTCTAACTAGTCAAATGAGGGATGTGGGCATTAACTCACATTACATTTATTAACATTATTTTATATGCAGTTAAATAGAGCTGTCAGTCATTTAAATGATTTCTGGACTTAGCAAGACACAGTTCATCCAAATTAATGGATATTTATATGTTATTGTTTTAACTCAACAGAAATTTCTTGCTTGAAGAAATACCTATAACTAACCTACAAATTTAGCTTTAATGAGGAATCTTCTAAACAACATGTGTATGCATCACTAGATTACATTTAAGCAGGATTCTACTTACTTTCACAGTGAAAGTACTTGGGAGACATTGTTTAATAATTATTTGATTAAAATGATACATATATAACTCCAATTCCAAAAAAGTTTGTAAAATGTAAATAAAAACAGAATGTAATAATTTGCACAACTCATAAACCCCTATTGTATTCACAATAGAACACAGAAAACATATCAAATGTTGAAATTAAGACACTTTAGTATTTTAAAATTTCATTTCTGGCTCATTTTGAATCGAATTTGTCTCAAAAAAGTTGGGATAGGGACAACAAAAGGCTGGAAAAGTAAATGGTACTAAAAAGAAACACCTTTTGCATTTTGCAGCTAATTAGGTTAATTGGCAACAGGTCAGTAACATGATTGGATATAAAAAGAGCATCTTAGAGAGACAGAGTTTCTCAGAAGAAAAGGTGGGCAGAGGTTTACAAATCTGCAAAAAAACTGCATCTACAAACTGTGGAACAATTTCAGAATAATGTTCCTCAATATAAAATTGCGAAGACTTTGAATATCTCATCATCTACAGTGCGTAAAATCATCAAAAGATCCAGAGGATCTGGAAAAATCTCTGCGCAAAAGACGAGGCCAAAAATCAATGCTGGATGCCTGTGATCTTCGGGCCCTCAGGCAGCTCTGCATTAAAAACAGGCATGATTTTGTCATCAAAATCACTGCATGGCCTCAGGAACACTTCCAGAACTTCCAGAAATCATTGTCTGTGAACACAATTTGCCGTGCCATCCACAAATGCAGGTTAAAGCTCTGTCATGCAAAGAAGAGGCCATATGTGAACATGATCCAGAAATGCTGTTGCCTTCTCTGGGCCAAAGCTCATGTAAAATGGGATATGGCAAAGTGGAAAACTGTTCTGTGGTCAGACAAATCAAAATTTGACATTCTATTTGGAAAACAGAGCATGGATGCCACGTTCTTAAAACTAAAAAGCAGAGGGACTAACCAGCTTGTTATCAGCAATCAGTTGAAAAGCATGTATCTCTGATGGTATGGGGGTGCATCAGTGCCTATGGAATTGGCAGCTTGTACATCTGGAAGGGCACCATCAATGCTGAAAGGTATACACAGGTATATACACAAATATTGCATCTATTGCAAAAGCATGGCTTCAAAGTAGAACAGTCCGGGTGCTGAACTGGCTTGCCTACAAGTCCAGACCTTTTACCATTTGAAAATATTTGCCGCATCATGAAATGAAAAATATGACAAAGGAGACCCAGTATTGCTGAGCAGCTAGAACCTATATCAGACAAGAATGGGACAACATTCCTCTCCCAAAAGTCCGGCAACTGATCTCCTCAGTTCCCAGACGTTTATGGGCTGTTGTTAAAAGAAGAGGGGGTGCTAAACATGTCTCTGTCCCAACTTTTTTGCTCATGTGTTGCTGTCATTAAATTCAAAATGACCTTATTCTTTTCTTAAAATGGAACATTTCCTCAGTTTAAACATTTGATTAGTTTTCTATGTTCTGTTGTGACAAAATATGTGTTTATGAAATTTGCAAATCATTGCATTTTGTTTTTATTTACATTTTACGCAGCATCCCAACTCTTTTGGAATTGGGGTTGTGTATGTTTATAATCAAATTAGAAAAAAAGAGATTAGCTGATAAAAATACAACCACGTTTTACATCTGCGTGTGGGTCATTTGTGTCATTTTGACAATTACAGCATCCCCTTATCTTGCCTTCAACTAAATTGGACCAACCACATGCTTCATTAGAAGCATTTACTTCCAGTAAAACAAAGTCATTGCAAATTATGCGAAAAAGAATGAAATTTCTTCTGAATTGTCAGCTACAAGTTCGAGCTGCACATCTCCTGTTCTATCACATCCTAAATGTGTTCTGCTGGTTTCACTTCTGGTGACTGGGAAGGCCACTGATCAACACTGAAATCACTGTTGTATATTTATATCAAATATATCAAAAATGCCTTACAAGGGAAAGAGTAACTGTAAACCTCTGGCTTGATAACACCATCAAAAACAAAGTATCTTTATAAACTGAGAATTTATTAACAAAAACTAAAAAGAAAAACAAAAAAAAATACTAGATTAGCTGGGCAACAAATAAAAAAAAATGGTTTGCCAAAAAGGTAACCCAAAGCAAACAAGTCCCAATATGAAATCCATAAGCAAAATTCAATAACGTAAGTGAAAAATCCGGAACTAGAAAATCTAGAAAGAAAACAATACACCCTCTTGCTGACCACAATTTAAAGGTAGTAGGAGGACCCCCGAGAAGTTATGTGAGGGTGGCCCCACTTCCTTGAGTTCCACCCACAAAACGCAAGGAATGGCAGAACATTTAAAGACTTCGGACACAAAAAACATAATAAGCACACCCAATGGAAATTACATAAAGACATAAAAAACAATAATTGTGAAAGAATAATATAACAGAAAACACAGGGAAACATAACTCTAACAAAATGTACATATTGAATCAGACTAGCAGAATTGCAACTGTCTCCCTGATGCAAATATAGTTTACTTTAATTTTTTTCTAACAGTACTCTTATCCCTCCTTTCTACATTTGCCTGATGACCATGGTAAATGATGGTACAGTCCAAAATGCAGGCTAAATCTGAGTGGCTGTTTAGCTGAATAGATATTTAAGAAATAAATAAATAATAAATGCAACATTTTAAGGAAATATGCCACAATCACATTAAAAAGCAATATTCAAACACAATTCAAACATACATATTCATACAATTTTATATAAATGAAACTGTTATCCATTTGTAACTCCAGTGTGCATATTACCTTTGCATCCAAGTATTCTAAAACAACAACTACAGAAAGGAAAAAAATAATAGCAAATTTGAAAACATTATTTGAAAATAAAATACATTCACGCTCTATTTGCACAAATACAAAGACTACTAGGGCTGTCGCTCTTTGTGTATACAGAAGGATGACATGACTTTGTTACCTAATAAATGAATGTTCTACCTTTCCTCCTACGAATAAATACACATCAGTAATTTTAATGATACTTATAAATCAGAATTAAGGAGGAAAGGAACTATGAAGAAATGACAAAGTAAACCTGTTGATAAAATATATTTCATAAAGCGTACAACTCTCAACATCTAAAAAACAAGAGAAAAAGACAAATACAGTTGAAAAATACAGCATGCTCATGTGAATGCTTTATTTATGCTGTGAAGATCAGTAAAACAGGTGAGTTTTTTTTCAGTTTTTCATTTGCATAGGCTCACTAGTGAGAACATAAATTGTGAGAACATTCTTATACAGGAAGACAAAAAAAACATAATGAATGATGTTCAAAGTAAAGCAGCTACATACATCCATGCACTGGAAGTCTTTGCCTCCTTAATTAACTGATCAAAGCTAATAATTGCTGCTGCTGCTTATTAATGTTACGGGCACTTACCATTAACATTTCTGTAACCAAGTTATGAGGGCATAAACTTTACTAAGCACTGCTATAATATTGGTAATGCTCAAGATATGGCTGCAATTGCAAAATACATTATTTTAAGAGACAGATAAGAAAAATGCAGAGTATGTCTTTCTGGATATCACCTTAGCCTTCATCTCCTGCAATGGTTTATGAACATCCATTTTCTGAAGTGACTAGCATCATCAATATCAGTGAAAAAAACTGTCCATCTGAGTCAAAGTAAGTAAGTAAACAGCTGATTGTAATACAGCACTCAGGAAAATGTGCTTGTAGTGCCTTTCCTGTATTGTGGCTTCTGGAAAGGTGACCTTACTAATGATTTAATTTGTAAAGAATACAGATATGCTGTAATTTACAAATAACAATTACCAAGATTTTTTAAACAATTCTATAAAGTGCCAAGCTCTAGTGTAGTGCAGGTATGATTAAGAAATGATCCTCCCCTTGCTTTTGAGACATGAAACATTTAGGGTAGGTTGCACTCATTCCAAAAGTAACCACACATTCATAGTAAACTACTGTATAACTACTATTTGTGGCATGGTGCTAAAACACACAAAAAAAACCCTAAAACACAAGAAGCAGGCATACAAGTTACAGTGGTGGTGCAAAAAAAAGTGAACAGGGCCTGCACCAAAAAAATATTTAAATGCCTTTCAAACAGCCTTGGTGTCACAATACCTCGTAACCTATTAACAGCTGTGTGTGGTGTGCTCCCAGATGGGCTTAGAGTTGAGAAGGACAAACAAACTGTGATTGCCTTTACTACACAATTGGCACGTAGACTTATTTTGCTCAACTGGAAGAATCCTAACTCTCCTCTTTTAAGTCAGTGGGTAACTGATATTTTATAGATTTTTTTCAATTTCAAACTATAATTCTCACTTAGAGGATCTGTGCAGAACATTTTCAAAACCTGGCAGGATCCAATCAATAACATTTTAGATTAAGCTCTTAGAGGACTGAGGAAGCAGATTCTTTTCCCATTTCTTTTTCTTCTCCATTTATCTTTATCCGCTTATTAAACTCATCAATTTTCTTATTTTTACTAGCTTTAAGTTTTACTCTGTTGGCCATGCTCTCTTTCTCAGGGGTGAGGGTTGATTTGATTTCAATCCTATTTTTTGTAAAAACTGATCTATTTGTATGGAATGATTACAATAAAATTTTAAAAAAAAAGTGAACAGGACAAAAGAATGTCAAAAGCAGCACAATGACGAAAGAGTGCAGTGACAAACATGTTAAAGGGTCACATTACTGTGCCATTTATAGTACCCTGAAAATACCTGCAGAACAAAACATATGATGTGTAGAGAAACACCATACATACAAAGAAACAATGAATATAACATACATTCAAATCATGTCACTAATGAACAAAATCAAATTTCTAATTTCAAATTTTACCAATTTGAAAGTCAGGCATACATGAAAAAGAGCGCAGCAGAAACCCATGAGATAAATGTAAGGCATGAACATCCTTAATTGCATATGTGGAAAATAAATATGTTTCACAAAGTGTCGTGAATAAATAATTATTAATACTAATAAATTACTAATTAATAATAAGTTACTAATAAATAACATTTTTGCAGGTCTTTTATTAACTTGGAAGCTTCAATTACATTAGCCATTTAATGTATGGAAAACATGCTGAAAAAAGTGAAATGAAGCTACCTTTCAGAAACTAGCAACATCTTAATTTATTATATTACAACTCTGTGACACAATTATACCAAAACAAATAAACCAAAACCTTATGCATTCTTTAAAGTAAATAAATATAATTTTAAATGCTATTCAAATTAACTAACTAAAGAATCCAGCATTATCTCATTATAGGAATTTCTCTCAAATGGTTTCAAATTAAAGTCATTAGAAGACCATCTCTCTAATGGCTCTGCATTAACTAATTGCACACTGTAAGCTGTGCACCATGCTGAAGATTATGGTTAAGGCGAATCAGTGATGGTAGTGATTATGTCTATTTTTCCATTATGAAAATACACCAATGACAATACAGCAAGCATATTACTTTCAGCAATAAATATATACCTATAAAACTGTATTTACAGTAAAATATACTGAGATTCCACATGATATTTCCAAAAAGAAAAAAACTCACTGCCAATCCAAATTAAGGTGGATTCCTACATAGTATGAATCACGTATGGTGTCAACTTCTTCTTCTCTATGCTACCTGTATCTTAAACTCAAGGAAGCCAAACTATTCCAAAAACTATGGTTTTATGGCAAAATAAAACAAAAAAACACAATTTGTTTATAGGTACTCCAGTACCCCTGCAGCCTCTCCAATACTTAACAACATTTCCCAAAACACACCCTTCACCACAGTTCTGGCCATTTATTTTCCTTCATTTTCTGTGCTTGTCAATACCAATCCTACTAGCTCCAAGTTCCACCTATTCTAAGGAGGAGGTGGTTTCATGCCGCCTTTGGCAGTCTCTCATCCAGTTCTGCCCAGAATTACAAATCTGGTCCAGGAATAGTCAGTCATTAGGGAGCACATCTAGTGGATCCTTGCATCTTTGAAGCCAGAGTTCTGCAGCTAGCCTAAATGCAGCCTCACTGGCTTTTCGGCTACCTATCAAATTATTACACACTTCATTGGTGAGGAACTTGTGTAGTTCTTGGTAGGGTATTTTTAAGAATATCTAAGATTTCTAATGAGATACTTCATCAAGACACTGTTTTTACACAGAACACACATAACTCTGAAGGGATTCTTTGTCTCATACTTTTAAAACACAAAAAAAAATATTTTTTTGCAGAACAATAGTGAAAAACGCACTCCACTCAGCACACGTGTGTATACCCATGGGCTTCTACTGATGAGCATTAGGGAAAAATAACAAAAAATTCTTCTGCAACAGACTCACTTGGCAAATTAATCTTTCTAGTGTAATACTTTGTTCAACATGTGAAGATCACTGTATCGTACTGCACTTAGGGATCCTTTTAAGGTCCCCTTCCCATTTTTAGATGCCAGGCAAGTACAACCTTCGAGCATTTTACACACATGGAAATTGAAACATTTTAGGGAATATCTGGTCAGACACTCCACTGTGCTGGAAGGAGACATCTTTTTCAGTTTGATTGGAAACCTGTACTCAGTGATCTAAAAATGCATTTGGACAAAATATGAGTGCATTTGTAACAACATAAGAGATTTTACAAACAGCAGGGGAGTATGAAGTTCTATGAGCACTATTCTGCTTAACTAATAACAACTATGTTGCTTGCTCCAGATTAACTCGATTATTGGTTTTTGTTTTGAATACACTTCTTCTTACTATCTAAAGATGTCCACGGGAGCATCGATTTTTAATTGAAAAAACTGGTGTGGATTAATATAATTCCAAAGAAAATTTTGAAAAAATGGATTAAGCATACACCTGGACTTCTCTCTTCAGTATTGCTACTAGGCTTTTTTATGGCAAGGGGACCGAAACTGCAGAAGACGCTCAAAAGGAAAAGGAAACAGCACATCCCCTGAATCTGCATTATTATTTTTTTTAATTTTATGTCATAACCTAATCTTCTGTTGTTCTTATTAGGCTCATTTAAATCTCTTTTGAAAAATATACTATGCATCTTCTGGATTTTTTAGTTGAGAATGGGGAAAAGAGGCGGAGAAAAAAAATTGCAATATTAACATATAAATAGGTTTTGGACCGTGGACAAACTCAGCATATTTTAGTAACTCAAATCTTTAGTCCGCCCATTACTTCAAATGAAGTGCTTTGGACACAAAGCGAAAAACAAACTTCGAACTAGAGGTATTTAAAACCTTCCATTCTCTCTACAACTGTCATGAGGACGAAACATAACAACTAAAGAAAATTATAACTTGAGAGTGACAGCAATAAAAAAAAATGACAAAAATCACTGCTTCACAGAATGAGTCCCGATTAGTGTTACACAAGAGCAATGAAGTGTGTAGAGTTCATTATGAAAACAGGAACTCCTGTGGGATCTGAATTAACCTAAATTAGAACATTAACAGCAAACACTGGAAAAAAGTCTGTGTCCTAATAGAAGATTCCAACCATTTGAGATAAAACCTGCTTTAATTTCACACTTAGAGACAAAATGAAACAAAAGACCAAAAGAATCAAAATAAATGTGTGCTAAACAGTATGAGTCATACATTTCAAAGAGTATTATGACTGTAACTGCTAAAAGGTACATTTCTGAGGTATGTATTTCAAACTGCTGTAACTGTGTTGATTGAAAGCATTTATTCAAATGGAATGTGTGAAATGAAGAGGGACTTTCAAAGATATTGAATACAAATTTCATAAGATCATAACCCACCACCTTGCATAGAAATGACATAAA